>NC_059499.1:717925-938150 GCF_018139145.2 Gymnogyps californianus | reverse complement strand
GGCTGGGGTGCAGAGAGGAGCCGCAGGGATGGAGGCGCCGGGATTGCAAGGAGAAGCTGGAGGCACCCGTGGGTGCCCAGGTCACCCCAGCCATCCCCGTCCCTCCTGTGGAGGGAGCACCCATGGCCGGGGCACCGGTGTCTTGGTGTAGGGCTGCGCACAAGTCACTGGCGTGGGACATCCGTCTGTCCCTCCCTCGGCCGCGGTCCGGCGTGCAGGGTCGGTGCCGGACCGTGGTTTAGCAGCGCAAAGAGCCGGAGAAGGGTGCTGGCAGCTGGAGGGAGAGGAGGCCAGGCGCAGCGGTGAGGGGCTGAGCACGGCCCCTGCCACGGAGAAGCCTGTGCCAGGGCTGGGCTTGGCAGTGGCCGAGTCAGAGCTCGGTCTGCCGTGCCGGTTCAGAGGGGACAACGTCACACGGGCTCGGGGCCATTTCCATCTCCCTGTGCATCTTTGTGCCGGCGTCACCCCCCCAGCTCTGCCCGCCATGGGCAGGATCTGCAGCGCTGGCGGGCGATGCCGGCGTCCGCGGCCCCGCGGTCTGGCTGGCTCCCCGGCGCCGGTGTCTCACTGCCTTTCTGCCTTGCCCTTTGCAGAGGAGGAACAGGGAGCAGCGCCGGGCAGGGACCCTGGCAGCACATCGGCAGAGAGCCCGGGCGCACGGCGAGACCCCAGCCAGCCCATGGAGCCGGATGGAGCCGCCGGCACGCAGACGCTCTCCGTGGCCCCGCAGGCGGGCGCAGAGGGACCCACCGGCACCCCGTCCCTGGTGGGGGCTGCGGCAGGTGACACGGAGCCTCCCGAGGGGTTTCCCCGGCCACCCAGCCCCGCCGCCCCCACGCGCCACCCCGATCGCCCACGGGATGCCATGGGGCGGCCAGCCCACACTGCCAGCCCTGGGGCACCAGGGCACCGGGTGACATCGCCGACCGGTGCCGCTTCTGCCGCCTCGACAGATAGCCGAGAGCCTGGTGGGACCCCCCGACGCGGTCACGAGTCCGGCGGGGCGAGTAGCCCCGTCCCCGCCACCGAAGATGCCGAGCTCTCGGGAGACGTGGTCGAAAGCCCTGGGGTGTCCCCGCTGCCCCCCGCACCCTCACAGCCGCAGGAGGAGGGAGAGGAGCAGTCGGGGGCCCTGTGGCTCCCCTCGCCCACGACCCTGGGGGACGGGAGCACCGTCCCCACGGCGGAGGCGACGGCGGTCACACCGTGGCACGCGGAGGTGCCCGGCAGCAGCAGCGCGCCAGCCACGGGAGGCGAGGAGGCTGTGCCGCCACCCCCGGGCACTGACCGCGGGATGCCTGCCGCATCTTTGGAAGAGGAGGAAGAGGAGGAGGAGGAAGAGGAGGAAGAGCAACCCGCTCCCTCCATTGCAACCGTGGAGGGTTTCCTTGCAGCCGTTCCCGGAGAACCAGGTGGGACCCGCAGGGATGGCCTCACCTCTCCCCGTACTGGCAGCTCCGGGGTGGCCCCGGCGGGGACCCCATTGGGGGACCCAACCCCCAGCACGGCTGCCCCCCTGCCCGCCCTCCCCACCGAGCGGGCCAGCGTCGGGGCGGGCGCCCGCTCGGCCGGGGGTCCCCGCCGTGCCACCCTCGCCCTCGGGGCAGCCCTCCTGGCTGCTCTCCGGCACTAGAGAAAGCCAACACCTTTCCTTCACGCTGTGCTTCCCTCTGTCCGTCCGTCTGTCTCTCCTCTCTCTCTCTCTCTCCCCTCCTCAGCTGGGTAAGGGAAGGTTACAGGTCCGGAGAAGCACATATTTGTCAAACAAATTGGTCCGAGCTCTGCATGCACTTAAATCTCTTCTACTTCTGTGAAGTGTTTTAATGACTGTTTCCATGAAAAAAAAAAAAAAAATCAAAAGAAGGCCCCAAACCCTACTCTGACTAACAGTGATACTAATAAAGGGAATTAAAAGCTTTCTAGAACAAGCATCTCGGCTAGCTCTTCCCTTCGTCCTTGCGCCTGCTGCCTCGCTCACCGCCTGCGCGCCTCTCCCACTGACGAACTAATCCCCCGGCCCCCCGTACCCGCGAGTCCCCGGGGACCGGGGTGGATGGGACCCCGTGCGAGGTGGGGAGGTGGGGTACGGCTGCTTTGCACCCTCCGTGCGGCACCCCCTCCCCGGGGCTGGCTCGCCCCGCGCTACCCCGGGGCGGAGGGAAGAAGGGCTGGAAGCTGCATGGCGTGAGCGTGGGGGGGCTTCCTAGCCCTGGAGCCATGGGGGGCACCGATGGGTCGTGGGGTGCAGAGCCCCACCAAGAGCACCCCGCCTCGTGCAGCCCTCGATGGCTGAGCTCCTCGAAGTCGCTGCAGTCCCCCCGGAGAGCACAGCCCCCCCCGTCCCAGCCCCGCTCTCCCCACATGGGGGCTGAGATGGGCGAGCGGTGGGTGCGTGAACTGCCACGGGCGGGTGTCACCCACCCAGACCCACCCTCCGGCCCCCAAGCCGGGATGCTCCCAGCCCGATGCCGCTTACAGCAGCCAAGCTCCTGCTCCGTCTGCCCTCCTGGCTCCCTGCAAGGGCGGCTGCAGCGGAGGGGACCATGCGGGGTCTTTGCCCCCCTGGTCCGGCAGTGCCCTGCCCGGTCCCGTGGCACGGAGGATGCTCTGTGCCGGGCGGCCAGACCTCGCAGGACGGCTGCCTCTGCCCTGGCAAGGAGAGATGCTCAGCAAGAGCCGGCCATGTGGCGTTAGGGCCCTAAATAGCTCATCCCGCTCCGTGCCTCGGTCTGCTGGGGATGAGCTGGGCGTCCCGAGTGAGCCGCCGGCACTTTGCGGGGAGGTGATGGTGCCTGGGGATGGGCGAGGGTGCAGCAGCGTCCTCAGCACGGCTCCACCAAGCCAAGGACCATTAAATGGGCATCATTAGGCTGGAGGGTGTCAAGGACTTTCAGTCTCTGCTCCGCCGGCGCTGGCGGCAGCCCTTAATCACGCTCTTGAGCCGGGACTGGGAGCACACGATGTGCTCCGGGCGCCTTAATGACCGTAACGGGCTGGTGGGGACATACGGGTCACAGCCGGCGCCGGCTGAGTTATCAGCCCCGGCCAGGCTGAAGGTGACAACAGAGGGACAGGCGCGAGGCTCACCTTGCTGCCAGGCTGAGGACGTGCAGCCAGGACGTGCCGAAGGGTTTATCCTTTGCACGTTCCCCTCCCAAAACACATTTGCTGCATCGCTCCAGGGGAAAGCAGGAGCCGTCCCCGGGCGGCGGGAGCAGGCCAGGGGCTGGCACGGCAGCGAGCCCGCTGATGCGGAGGACGAGAGCATCCAGCTCACGTCCCCGTGCCCTGGGGGGAGGCCAAAGTCCCGAGTCCGGCCAGCTCTGGGCCGGGGCGGCTGAGTTGGGCGCATCCCATGGACCGGGGGCAGCGTGGGCAGACGGGATGGCTCCGGGCACGTCACCGTGTGCCTGAGTCCTTCTCCTGCCCCAAACTTGATGCCCTCAGTGGGCAGATCAGGGACCTGATTGCTGCGGGGCTACTCACTGCAGAGATGAGGCTTTAATGATGCTGGGCACTAACGAGGTCCCCGAGCTCTCGCGGTGAGGAAGGCTGCGTGTGCCTTGCAGGTGGCTGCATCCCCAACCCCTGCCTGAACGGAGGGACCTGCACGGAGGACGGCGCCCGCCTCGCCTGCCTGTGCCTGCCCGGCTACGGAGGCAGCAGCTGTGAAAGACGTGAGTCCCCCGGGTCCTGCCACGGCCGCGCCGGCCGGCCCGCGCCGAGCTCCCGCTGCAGCCTCGGCTGCTGAACCAGCGGCCCAGGAGACATAAACGTGGGGAAATCAGGTTTCTGGGGTTTTTTGCTTGCTGGTGAGGTGGGCTCCATCTCCCTGACCCTCTCCTCTCTTCCCCCTTGCCCCCCCCCACGGCTCAGCGCTGGAGAAGTGCAGCCCCGGCTGGGACAGCTTCCAGGGAGCCTGCTACAAGCATTTCTCCACTCGGAGGAGCTGGGAGGACGCGGAGACCCAGTGCAGGCATTACGGGGGACACCTGGCCACCATCCTGACCCCCGAAGAGCAGGACTTCATCAATGGTACGTGGTGCCGCCCCGGATCCCGCTGCATCCCCCCTACCCCGGACCTCTGCCAGCGGGACCCTCAGCATCCCTCAGTGCTGGCCTTCCAGTTTGAAACCTTAAGCCAAAAAGCGGCTGAGAGCCAAGGCAGAGCTTTACCCCGCTGTGCCGAGGGAGAGGCAGACACAGTTTAGGGAAGTCAAAGAAAATAAAGAGTAAAGGAAATAGCCGATACGATGGATTGACCAGTGTGGTTAGCTGCTCACTGGCCTCTTGGCTAGTGAGAGGTAGGGGAAGGGCGACAGACAGCAGGATCGCTGGGCTGATGGAGGACGGATGGATGGACAGGTAGATAGATACATGGATAGACATGAGAGAAGACGGATAGATACACGGACAGACATGGGAGCAGAGGGATAGCTGCATGATGGGCGGACAGACCAGCAGAGGGTTGGAAACGTGCAAGTAAATTTGAAGGCAAAGCGATAACCTGCCTGAAAGTAGACGTGGAGGGAGAGGAGGGGGAAGGCAGAGGGAGGCAGAGCAGGATGGGGACAGCGGCGGTGGGGACGGAGCAGAGAGCGAAGAGGCCTGGAGGGACGTGAGGGTGAAGCAGGAAGGGGCAGGGAGAGACCGGGCAGGGACCTGCAGCGACAGGCAGGGACAGGCAAGGACAGGCAGGGGCAGGCAAGGGCAGGCAGGGAGCTGCAGGGACAGGCAGGGACAGGCAAGGGCAGGCAGGGAGCTGCAGGGACAGGCAGGGACCGGCCGGACCAGAAAAGGGCAGGCAGGGACCTGCAGGGTCAGGCAGGGACGGGCAGGGACGGGCAGGGACGGCAGGGACGGGCAGGGCCGTGGGGACTCAGGGCTCTGCCGCCATCTCCCGGCCAGCCCCGTCCCGCCGCTCCCCCGGGGGTGCAGGGCGGGAGGGGGGGGGGTGGTGTCCCGCTGTGTCCCCTTCGGGTCTCCCCCTTGTCCCCAAACCCCAAACCTCCCAGCACCCCCCGCGCTGCAGGGCTGGGGACAGCCCCACCTCCCCGCACTCACCCCGACACCCCAAATCTCCCCAAATTCAGCCTCCAGCTCCCTTAAGCCCCTCCTGAGAGGGGGGTGCTGGGGGTCCTGGCTGTGCTCCCCCCCCAACACCTCCCCTGCCCCCCCAGACCAGTACAGGGAGTACCAGTGGATCGGCCTGAATGACCGGACCATCGAGGGGGATTTCCAGTGGTCCGACGGGAGCCCCTTGGTAAGTTGGGCTGCCAGCCCTGGCGTGCCCCCTCGGGAGAAGACCCCCCTGCCAGGCACCTCGTCATCCTTCTCCATCGCTTGGGAACGATCCCGCGGGATGGGTCCGACCCTGGGACCAGGCTTTGAAGCCCCCCCCCCCCCCCCCGCCAAGAGCCGCTTGCCTCGGCCAGGCTGAGCATCCTCAGGGGTGCCGTGGGTGAGCCAGACCCCAGGATTTGGGGTCCCAAGGCCATGCCAAGGGGCATGGAGATGGGACCTCGTTCCTCACGGGGGTGCCATGGCCAGGAGGCTGCAGATGGGTGCATGCTGGTGTGGCCCCCCTCGCCTTAAAGGGTGTGTTGGGGTGCCCGGTGCACCCCGTCCCGCCTGTCCCCCCAGCTCTACGAGAACTGGCACCCCGGGCAGCCCGACAGCTACTTTCTCTCTGGGGAGAACTGCGTGGTCATCGTGTGGCACGACGGGGGCCAGTGGAGCGACGTGCCCTGCAACTACCACCTCTCCTACACCTGCAAAATGGGGCTGGGTAAGCCGTGTTCCCCCCCCCCCCCAGCACCCCTGCCCTGGGCTGGGGGGCTGGGGCTGCACCCTTCCACAACCCCAAAGTGGGGGTTCCCCATCATCCTCGCAGTGGGGAAACGGGTCCTGCGCCTGGGACCCTCGGCTTGTTAGGGGTTTATCAGGGGGTGGTTTGCTCCAGTTTGGGGGTGCCCATCCCTGGCTGGCTGCAATGACCACTTGCCCCCCCCTGCAGTGCAGTGTGGGCCGCCCCCCGCCGTCAGCAACGCCCGCGCCTTCGGCAAACCAAAGCAGCGCTACGAGATCGGCTCTATTGCACGGTACCAGTGCCGCCACGGCTTCATCCAGCGCCGCTCGCCCATCATTCGGTGCCGGGAGGATGGGATGTGGGAGCCACCCCAGCTGGTCTGCCGCCCCGGTGAGCGTGGGGCTCCCCCCAACTCCCCCACTCCCCCCAACATCTGCCTTTGGGGCTTTCCCTTCACCTGAGGCTTCTTGTGTCCCCTCCAGGCCT
Source organism: Gymnogyps californianus (assembly GCF_018139145.2). Classification (NCBI taxonomy): domain Eukaryota; kingdom Metazoa; phylum Chordata; class Aves; order Accipitriformes; family Cathartidae; genus Gymnogyps; species Gymnogyps californianus. Next base: position 931,855 of record NC_059499.1, on the reverse strand, counting down.
TGCTCAGCCCCCCGATGACTGAGCGAGTCCCCAGGGCAGAAGCCACCACCTCCCCGGACCCTGGAGCCGGCGCGGATGGGGACGGCACCGGGACGCCAGCGCGGACCCCGGCGTGGCACGAAACCTCACTGTTGGGTGTCTGCCTCCTTGTTTGTTTTATATCTGTACAAAGAAATCCTAATAACTAAAGATCCCCTCGAAAGGAACCGACAGCGACCCAAAACGTAGCACAAGGGGTGTTTTGTTCCTGGAGTCACAACAGAGTCGAAATCAAGGGGGGGGGGACCGCGGGCAGGTGATGGCATTGACGTGCCGGCATCACCTCCAGCCGCTTTCTCCCACCTCTGGCCCAAGGGTCCTCATCCTGTGACACCCTGATGGGGGGTGACACAGGGACATCCAAGCTGTGCTGCAGCTCAGCACCCATCCCGGGGTGCAGGGGGGCTTTTGCGCTTCCCAGGAAAGGCAGAAGCCACTGCCGCAGGCTCGGAGTGAGTATTCATCGCCCAAACCCCCTCTCTGTGCTTCTGTGGGTATTAAAACCAGTAAACTGAGGGCGCAGAGCGGTGGCCTGGTCATTTGGGGCAGCCCCGGCGCAGGGGTGGTGAAAGGCAGGGCTGCACAGCCCCAAAATGGGGAACGTGGCAGCACTCACCAGCACCATGGAGCCGGAGAGCCCCTGGCACAGCCTGGGCACAGCGACGTCCCCAGGGACCACAGAAACAGGGAGGCAGAGTCCAAAGTGCCCCCGCATCCCGGCGGCGTTGGGGACTGGTCAGGGCTCGGGCTGGGATGCTGCTCCCGGCAAAGCCATGGGATTTGGGGGGCAGATCGCAGGTGCCAGGGGATGCTGGCATCTCCTCGCGCTGTTTTTCCCCCTGCGCCATGCCAGCTCCGGTGCTTTTTATAGCTCTCCCTGGCTGTGCCGAACAGCAAAACTCAGAAACCCCCGGCGTGTGGTGCCAGGAACACCGATAACCCCCAGGACAGGGTGACCCGGGGGGGGCCCCGCACTGGCTGTCCCCCTGCTTGAGACGGAAAGTCCTTGTCAAATTCCCCTCGTCAAGAGGCCAGACGGTCCCGGGGGGCAGAGGCCAGGCAAGAGCATGGCTTTGCCGTGCAGCTTTACCGTCGCTTTATTAATTGAGAAGGCGAAACTCCATTAGTCACGCTCGTTAATGCCCAGCCCTCCAGTGCGCTTGCACCAGCCAGAGTCCTCGTGGCTGCGGGGAGTGGGGATGGGGCGAGGGACGCACTGGGGTTGGGGAACAGGGAGCCTGTGCTGCCTGCTGGGGGGGCTGGATTGGACCCCCTTCCTGGCCTAGCAATAGGTCTGGCTTCTCCGGCGAGCCCCGAACGCCCAACAAACCCCAAAGCAGGCTGGAGCGTGGGGAGCAGCTCCATCAGAGGATGCACCGAGCACCCAAACCCAGCTCTATCGCTCCATCGGAGGATGCACGAACCACCCGAAATCACCAGGAGACCCCCACCTCATACCCCACCTCAAGCTCTCCGCCCGGGTGACGAAGGCTGGCGTCCCACCGCCGTCCCCTTCGCTCAGCCCACCTCTCCTCCCGGCGTTCCTACTTCCCCACGAAGCAGTAGGTGCCGTAGGTGCGCAGCTCCTTTCTGGGAAAGCCGAAGCTGCGGACGCCGGGGTCCGGCAGCCCCCCGCAGCGCTCCCGGGGGGTGGTGATGGGGTACCGCACACTGCCGTCCGCCAGCCACCCCCCGTCGCAGCGATCCAGCTGGGAAAACTTCCAGGCGGAGTAGAGCTGCCCTACTTTAGCGATGGCAGCCCCGTGGTTGCGGCACGCTTGCCCGGCTTCCTTGAAATTCAGGTGGCCCCGGATGAAGTAGACCTGGCCTGGGGATGGATGGGGACGTGGCGGGTGAGCGGCCACCACGGATGAACTCCTGGGAAGAACCCCAGCCCTGATGCAAAGCCGGGCGGGTATCGGGGTTCGGTGCCACAGTGGGAGGGACGGGGGAGCCCAGCACTACCTTGAAGAGCAGAGGTGAAGCAGAAAGCATCGAATCGGTCCTTCTGCTTGTCCCGGGCTCCATAGGTCCGAACGCCTGGCAGGAGGAGGTGGCCACCGCACGGCTCCCGTGAGTTAATGATGGGGTAGCGGACAGTCCCATCGAGGATCCAGCCGGCGTTGCACCAGTCCAGACCCTCCGTCCAGGCTGCGAGGCAAGAGGCGGCTCAGCACCAGCACTTCCCTCCTCCCCGCTCCCATGCCCAGCGAGGCACGTTTTGGGGCGGACGAGGGTTTTTTTTTTTATTTTGGATGTTTCACCTTTGTAGAGCTGCTGGTAGGTGGCGAGGCGGGAGTCCTGCTGCTCGCAGGCTCGCTTGGCTTCGTGGTAGTTGAATTTATAGCGCCCGTTGCTGGGCTGGTAGGGGAAGACGACGCCTGGGGGGACAGGGACAGGGACAGAGGGTGATATCATCCCCGGGGATTTGGTGCTGAAGATAAGGCTGGGGCACAGGGCATTGCAACAGGGGACACGAGGGGTGGAGGCACCCAGCCATGGACCCCCCAGTCCAGTCCAGGGTCCCCTCTCCCCCACATCCCCGGGGGATGCGGCAGGAGGGAGCCCAGCCTCACCTTCGAGGTGCAGCGTGAGCGAGACGCTCTCGTCCTCCAGCCCGTTGACGAGCTGGCAGCGGTAGCGTCCCTCGTCCTCAAGAGCCACCTCGGTGATGGTGAGCGAGGCGTCGTAGCGGTGGCTGTGCCGCAGGCGCACCCGCGGGCTCAGGGGCCCATAGTTCTTGTGGTACAGCCCGTTGGTGATGATGATGATGCTCTCCCGGTAGTTGGCTGGCTCCACCTTGCTCCATTTCACCCGGTAGTTGCGGGGCAGGGCGCGCAGGACGCAGGGCAGGGTGACCGTGGCACCCCGTTGCGTGTGCACCGCGGCGTGGAGGGGCTCCAGCAGGTACTGCAGGTTGGGGGGGGCTGCGGCACACCCCGGCAGCCTCAGCGTCGGCTCGCCACCGAGCGTTGCTGTGGCCCCCACCACCCCTTCAACGCTTCCCCCGACGCCCCTCAACCCTCATCGGCAACTCCAGCCTGGCTTCCATCACCCATCCTGGCTCCTTTTCTCCCCTCCTACAAGCCCCGGGATGCACAGCTCAGCCCCTGCCCTGGCTGGATCCCCCCAGCATCACCTCCCTCCTCCAGCGCCGACCCCAAACAGCAGCGCCCCGTCCTCCCCCCGGGCCCTGCTCCCTACCCGGTGTCCCCGTCGGCCGCTGGAAGATGCTCGATGCCAGGGATGCTGCCAAGAGCCAGAGGGAGCTGAGCAGGAGAAGCCGGTGCATCCTTAGAGCTGGGGGCAGGACGGTGCCTGGGGGGGAGCGCAGGGGTCAGGGACGTGCAGCGGGACGTACCCCGGCTTCGGTGGGGACCGGAGGACGTGGTACAGAGCATCTGCGGTGCTTGCTGCCGGGGATGCCATGGGGCCAACGGATGGCCCTGCTTCATTAGGGGCTCAGGGATATTTACTGTGCAAGGGGGACGTCCCCTCGCAGGACACCGAGCCAACGGAATGTGCCAACCCTCCTCCCCGGTGCCCCACACCTCTTACCGTCCCCAGCCGCGTCCTTTGGGGAGCCGCCGTTCCCATCCAACGTCCTAGCCGTGTCCTGCCCCGGCACCCGTCGCGTCCCCTCTCCGTCACAGCCGCCCCATCGTGGGGTCGAGGGCTCCGGAAAGATCAAACCTGTGTCGTGGTGCTGCCGGGAAGAGGGGACACAGGGACGCTGGAGGCGGCGAGCGGGTTCTCCCAGCCAGCTCCTGCCCTGTCACCGTCCCGGGGCGGGCAGTGTCCCGGCAGCCCCGTGGCCCCACGGTCCCTTGGTGCCTGCTCCCATGGTGCGCGGGAGCGGCGAGCGCCGGCCGTGCCCTCGCTCCCTGCCCTGTCGCCGTCTCTTCCCGCTTTCTTCTCTTTTTTTTTTTTTTTTTTCCCCCCAACACCTCCCCGAGGAACGCACGGGGAGGAGGAAGCACAATTTCCCATTGTGAGCGTCTTTCTCTTTATTGTTCTGCTCGGCAAAACACAGCGCGCCCGGCTAACAAACATCCCTTTATTTGCAGGCCACAGCGTCGGGGAATTCAGGGAAAATGCCAGCACCGCACAGGGCTCCGGCAGCCCCTTGGGCCGGCAAAGCCTCCCCTCGGCATCGGCCCCCGGTGCCGGGATAGTGCTCTCTGCTCCCGGCAGACATCAGGGCAACGGTTAATTTTATGCTCCCCTCCCATCAAGTCTCTGATGAGGCAATGCTGCTCCCATCCTTTGGGGCTCCTGCGGGTTGTGCAAGGGGGGGGTCCCACCGCTCTTGCATCCCACCGGCCTTATCCTGCCCTGCGAAAAGGCGTTGGAGAGGCTTCCCCATCGTCACCTTGGGGCCGGGATGCTGCCGGGAGCAAAACACGGCCACACAATGAGGCTGTGTTCTTGGCTCCCTTATCTTCTCCCTCCCCCAGGGTCCATCTCCAAGGGTGGAGGAAGCTTTTCTCAAAGGAAACACAAGACAAGCAGCGTCTGTCCCCAACACCAAAGGACACAGTGATCCCGGCTTCGCCATGGCACGCACGGCACAGAAAACAAACCTCCCCAGGGGGAAGCGGCACCAGGGCGTGCGTGGGCTCCCCGGCCCCTTGCCCCCAGCCGCAGCTCCCCGGCCCCCGTTCAAATTTGCCTGCTTGTACGGAGGGGTTAACGCAATAACCTGCCCTAACTTTGATGCCAGCAGGCTGGACTGGAAGCCTGTGAGGCTCTCCCAGCTCAAACTGGTCAGTGCTTTGGCTCATTTTAATGAGGAAAAGGTGGCCAGAGCTTTGCTCCCCGCCACGCAGAGAAAGGCTAAACCACAGCAGCACTGCACGCTCCTCTCCCGCATCTCCCCACGGTTCTTTTGTGGGTCCGTGGCTGTTCAGAGAGCACCCGTGATCTCCCTCCATCAACACTTCCCATGCCCACGGCTACAAAAGCGGATCCTGATCCCCCCAGCAGCGCCCGGCCCCGGGCAGCGGCTCAGGGCTCCTTGGCCGGAGGATGCTGTTTCCCAGCTCTGTGGTACCACAAACGAGCTGAGTCGTTTCTTGCATTTTTCCCAAGTGAAGGCAATAGCTACACCCCTTGGCTCTCACAAAACCACAGCCCGAAGCAGGGCACTCGCCGGGGCCTCCAAAAGTGACTCATTCCCCTTCCCCATCCCGTTTGGCGTCAGGGCATGACCCCAGCCCGATGCTGCTTATCTGAGATCATAATTTGGCCCGGCGCTGTGGAAAGGAGTTACCCGAGTCACTTCCCAAACACACGCCGTGTTTTACTTCTCGGCTCCTTTTCTCTTCCTCTCCCTTTTTAGGATTTATACCCGCTCTCAGTGCATTACAAACACCTCTCCGCAAAAGCAGAAGCAGCCAAAGAAAAGCAAAGGAAACCCTCGCGTTCCAGCTCCCCCCCACCTCTCCCGGCGCGGGTTGCTAACAGCAGCCTCTGACTCCGCTCCTCGCCCTTGTTTTTCAAGGCTCAGCTTCTCCTCCTCCCCACGCAGCCCCACAGGTAACCTCTTCACCAAAGCCCCCCTGAACCATCATTTTTCCTGCTGAGCAGGGAGTTTAAACCTGGCTTTGCTGAGCTTGCCGGAGCCCAGCACCTCTGCAGCCGGTCAGTCCCACCGCGCTTGCTGCACCACCCTCCATCTCCTCTGTCTGACCCGATCCCCCCAAACCAGCACGTTTTTCCCAGGCCGAACCTCCAGAAAGGCTGAAACCTGGGGCATCCCCCAGGCACGGCTCCCCCCGCACCCCAAATCCCACCCCGACCCTCTCACACGGACGCTGACACCAACAGCCCCGCGCCCTTTCCCGGTACAGCAGCCCGAGCTGCCTGATACGGCAAAACCAGGTGCCGAGGCGTGCCGGGGCGGCCAGCCCAGGGTTTCCGTGTTGGCAGCACCGTCCTGCTCCCGGTCGGTTCTTCCGCCCGTGGGAAGCACCGAGGCGAGGGCAGGATCTGGCAGCCGCCCTGGCAGGCGGAGTTTGCAGCCCCGGCGCGTCTCTCCTCGTGTCTCCCCGGTTTTAGGGGGTTTGATTGCCCCGGCTACCCCGCAACATGCCTGAGCACACCGTCGCCTCGAGGCTCCGGCTTTCCGGGCTGTGCTTCCTCCTCCAAATCCTCACCATCATCCTCTTTGCCGTCTTTGTCCGGTACAGCCCAGAGAGCAGCTCCAGCCTCTGCTCCCAGCAGCTGAACTGCAGCTGGAGAAACCAGGACTCGGGTTTTCAGCACCGCCGTGAGTACCCCCCACCCCGGGTGGGTGCAGAGGGTGGCTCTGCCTGGTTCCCAGGCGCTGCTGAGGGGGTGGCACGGGATGTCACCGTGCTCAGTCCAAGCAGCAGACCTGTCACACCGTCCAGCTCTGGATTGGACTCCAGAGTAAAACAGAGAAGGGGGAAAATCAAGCCGCAGGGTTGGGGTACCGGTGCATCCCACCAAGGAGGGGTCAGTGGGTGGAAAGCAGTCGTGCTGCGAAGATATCCCACCTGCTTGGACAAAGCCAGGCCCAAAACAGGGATATTTGGGTCTGGGATATGAATTTCAGCAGCTGGAGCGCAGAGGGGAATCGCTCGGTGCAGTTATAAACCTGGGATTGTCCTCCCATCCCCAGGGGGGAGCACGGCAGCTGCCCCTGGCATTTCGGGGTCTGCAAAACTTCCCACCGACCTGCTGGGTTTTGCAGCACCCAGGGATTTGCACCAAGCTCCTTTCACGGAGGATTCGGCTCCCTCGGTGCTGCCACAGCATCCAATGCAGGGCTGGGGGTCCGCCCCGCCGGGAGCATCCTCCTGCACGCCAGGCATCGCTGCGGAACTCATCCTGGGCTGGGGGGATGAGGGATTGACCCCAGCTTTTCCAAGGCAAGGGCAAGGCAGGAGATTGAAAAGGAGCGTCCGGAGCGCCGTGGCCGAGGGAGGGGAGCTGAGCCGAGCCCAGCCACCCGGCAGGCAGCAGGCAGCAGGCAGGTTCTCCCGGTTTCACCTGCCCACGTAACCCCACCCAGCGCAGGCAGTGACTCACGGCTCCAGCGCACACGGAAGGACCGGACACAGCTCTCGGCACGGCCGAGGGGTGCAAAGGGCATTTAGCCCAAGCGAGAATCAGGTCCCCCCTCCACTGGTTTGCCACCAAACGGTACCAGACCGGTCCCGTTTTTCTGTTCACCCTTCCCGGTCCTCTTGTCCCGTGAAGCGGGATGTGATGTTTTCAGGGGCAGTGGAGAGATCCCGGGGGTTGGCTGACATCTCAGACCCACCTTCGCACCGGTGTAATGGGTGCAGACGGCTCTCGGCCTCTCCGAGAGGTTTCTGGGCTGCAGGGTGAACGACATGCACGGGCTGAGGTGTCGGCACAGGGTGGTTGCAAACGGAGTGGCCAGGAGCCACTGCAAAGGGTGGCGGGGGCCACGTCAGGCGGGGACGGCTTTGCCTGTCACTAGCACAAGCAACAACTGCTCGTGCTCTGCGCTGGAGATCTCCAAGGGAGATCCAAGGCCAGATCCACCACGGTTCCAGAGACATGTAAGTGGAGCAAAGCTGATTTGTATCGGCTGAAGCCTTCAGCTCCCCTAAACCTGTTAGAGCAGGGGGTGTCTGAGCCCCCTCGGGGGGACCAGCAGGCAGGAGGGTAGCTGCCTGCCCTCGATGCCTCCAGACTCATCCTTCTGCCTCTCCTCCGCCAGGTTTCCGGGATGGCCACCTCCAAGCTCTCCTTGGCTTCGGGCTCCTGGTGGCCTTCCTCGGCCGCTACGGGCCAGGCAGCGTGGCCATCAGCATCCTCGTCGTGGCCTTCGCCATCCAGTGGGCCGTACTGATCCAGGGTTTTTTATACTTCTTCCTGAATGGCAAAATTTACGTGGGAGCTCAGAGGTAAGGCAGGAGGGAGCTGCTGCTGCCCGGCCGCGATCGTCCCAGGTCCAGCCCTGGCACACTGGCTCCCTCCTCTGTAAAACTCACAGCTCTGCTTTGGAGGAGGATTATGAGGACAAATAGGACCGGGCTTCTGGGTTATTTGAGTACCACACTAGTAAGGGCCATGTAAGGACTGCCAACGTTACAGCCAGGCATTTAGGGGGGCACGCTGGCCCCCGCCTGCCTCAAGTCCAGCTGTCCCTTTGTCACCGACATCGCAAGGCTCGGGCTGCCCGTTCAGCTTGCGAGAACGGTGGGACGCAGGGTCCGGGCTGCAGGCTCAGCTCCTGTCCCCCCCCCCAACCCCGCTCTCCCCAGCTCCCGTGCTCGCCCCCCCCCCCCCGGCAGCACCGGCTCCAGCCCCACGCCTTCCCTCTCCTTCCCAGCATGGTCAGTGCCGACTTCTGCACCGCAGCCGTTCTGATCTCCACCGGAGCTGTTCTGGGCAGAGTCAACCCCGTCCAGATGCTGCTGCTGACCCTGCTGGGAGTCACCCTCTTCACTCTCAACGAATACATCCTGCTCAGTCTCATGGGGGTGAGTCACCGATCGGGGGGGGCCCACCAGAAGGGGGGTGACCATGGGTTTAGGCTCCTCATGTCAAGACCAGCCTTATCTGCAGCGACAAATCCTGTATCCCCCCTTCATGCACGGTGTTTTTCCGTACTCACCAGGTAAGCGACAGCGGGGGCTCCTTGACCGTCCACACCTTCGGTGCTTATTTCGGGTTGATGGTTTCACGGCTCTTGCACCAGCCTCATATGGACAAGAGGAAAGAGCGGCAGGACACGGGGCACCAGCCAGATGTCTTTGCTGTGGTTGGTATGGAGCTCGAATCCTACAACACCGGAGTCATAGACACGGTGGTGGAAGGACCGTGACCAACATTAGGACAGTGTGGCTGTGGCTTTGACCAGCAGAGTCCTGCAAACCATCAAGGACAGAGGTCCTCCACCTCCCTGGGGACCTGTCCTGGGGCCGCACCGCCATCTCCAGGAAAAAGCTTTTCCTCGTGTCCAACCTGAACCTCCCACGCTGCAAGCCGTGGCCACTTGCATCTCTTGGCACTAGCAAGAAGTTTCTTTCCGACGAGGGATCAACCCCAACATCAAAGCCTGCCTGTTCCCCTTCCCCACAGGAACCATCTACCTGTGGATCTTCTGGCCCAGCTTCACCTCAGCCACCACCGCCCATGACAACGCCGAGCCCTGGGCAGTGCTCAACACCTACTTCTCACTGGTGGCGAGCACCCTGGCCACCTTCGTCCTCTCGCCTGTCCTCTACGAGGAGAGCACCCTGCGGATGGTAGGTCCTCTCCTGGGACAAACCCAAGTGTCATGTACTGCCCACGTCCCGTCCTACAGGGACGGTGAGCATGAATACACCCGGGGTACAAGGGGATGCCTGTTAGGCTTTCTTAGGTTCGTTAAGACCCAGTTTGATCCCCAAGGAAGCCCAAATCCCCCCAGCCCCATGCTGATGTCCTCCACGGAGCCAGTTCCCCTGACCACGTCCTGCTCCATCAGGTTCAGATCCAGGATGCCACCTTGGCCGGTGCGGCCGTGATGGGTATGGCTGGGGAGATGCTGGTCACCCCCTTCGGGGCCCTCGCTGCAGGGTTTCTGGCCGGCCTGATCCCCCCGCTTGGCTTCAGATTCCTTACGGTGAGTTGCCTCGGGACATCCGAGGACACCGGTCCCAGGTCAGGGGACCACGTGCCTTTGGGGGAGGCTGCATTCCCAACCTGCGGCTCCCAAACCTGCGAACACCGAGCCGCAGCGCAGCCTCCCTGGGCAAGCATCCCCCATCCGAACCCCGGCTCTTCCTTAACCTTTTCCCCAGCCCGTCCTGCGCTCCAGGCTGAAAACTCAGGACACGTGTGGGGTTCACAACGTCCACGGGCTGCCGGGGATCCTGGGCGCCTTGCTGGGGACGCTGCTGACAGCACTGGCCACTGCGGATGCTTACGGTGGCAGGTGAGAAGAGCCAGAATCAGGGGTGCCAGTGACTCCATGCACCAAGCTGGGGCCACCACGACCCCTGAAATCAGGGATGCTCCACGCACCCTGTGTTACAGCACCCCCTTACAGCACATCACCCAGAGCCATTAACAGAGCCCCCCGTTTCCCTGCCCGGGAGGACAAGCTCCCCAAAAACCTGTCCCTGCTCTGGCTTGCAGGTTGGAGCTCGTGTTCCCGCTGGTGGCCCAGGGCAGCCGGACAGCCACCGACCAGGCGCTCTGCCAGCTCTGCGCCCTGCCCGTCACCCTGCTGCTCGCCACGCTCGGAGGCAGCCTCACCGGTGAGTTTTTTTGCCTCCGGTGGGATGGGACGGAGGATGCGAGGGGCAGGGGAATTGATGGATTTGGGGGAAAAGCCAGGAGCAAACCCCAAAACGGACCCTCTCCATCAGCCAAGGGCGGGCAGAGCCCAGTGGTGCTCGGCGCTGCACAAACCACCCCCCGGGGCTGGAGCCGGGGCCCGGGCTGGGACCGGGGCTGGGACCGGGGCTGGGGCCGGGACCGGGGCCGGGGCTGGGACCGGGGCTGGGACCGGGGGCCGGGGCTCCGCGCAGCCCAGCCCAGCGCTGCCGCTAGATGTCAGGGGAAGCCCGGCGAGAGGAGCCGGGGCTGAGCCGGCAGCCCCGCTCTCAGACGCCCTCGCCCGGCTTTCGGCATCCTCAGGAGCCGTCCTGAAAATGAAAGGGCTGAGGTCTCCCCCGGACACGCGGTACCTGGAAAACACGGTCCTCTGGGAGGTAAAGCTGGGGGGGTTTTGGTGGTAAAAAACCCAAAGGGTTTACGGGGCTCAGGCAGCAGCAGGGGTTGGATGCTTCCCCAGCTGCCGATACGCTCCCTCCTCCTGCAGCAGCGTGTACGGTGGGAGACAGCTTCATTAAAGCCACCCAGGTCCCCCTCATCCTGTCCTGATTTGCCCCGAGCAGGCCCCATTTCTGTCCCTCTCCATTGGCGCAGGTGGCCGAGGAAGGATGCGACCGCGGGGCAAGCAGAAAGGAGAGCCGGGGAACCAGTACCTTGGTCTAATGACCCCGATCCCCCCCCGGTGAGGTCCTGCACCACCAGGCTCAACCCTCTGCCGGCATCGCCAGTGCCAGGCAGCTTCTGGCAGCCTGAATTTCCCAGCAGCCTGCTCCGGAGACAGCCAGGCTTGTTCCCATGTGGGAACCAGCTCCTGGTCCCAAAGATTTTGGGAGCAGTCGGGTGCCCACGGGCCTTTGCAGGGTGAAGAGATGCTGCAGTGATAGGGGTGCTTGCTGTGGGAGCGACCCGGCTTGCTCCAGGGACACCTCAGGGTGTCCAGACTTGGCTCAGCCACTTCCCCTCTCTGCTCTGTGCCTCAGTTTCCCCATCTACTGCTCTCTGAAGAGAGGAAGGCAATGAGGGGGGCTGTGTCGGGGCGGGGATGTACCAGGCTCCATGGAAAGCAGCAAAGACTTTCTAAGGACACTTTTGCACGCAACAATTAAAACACGGAGATCTTTTGTAGCTTCAGGGTTTGCCAGTGAATTCACACAGCACCTGCCCAGCTTCAGGTTTCTTTCCAGGGAGAAAAACAAAGCCCCCAGGACCTCCCTTCAGACTGATGCCCATGCGGTGGGTTTCATGGCTTGCTCCATCCCCGTCGTCATCCCCCTGCCCCGAGGGGGGGTACCATCCCGGAGCCTTGGCTGCCAGTGGGTGCTACAGCCCCGAGCAGCCAGCACCCAGGGGCAAGACCAGGGTGACACTAGGGGTGACCCCTGCCTTCCCCTTACCACTCATCGCCTTACACCGGGGACTGGGGCCAAGAAAAAGCTCCCCCTCCTCAAAACAGGAAAGTGCCCCCCAGCACTCAGCCCCGTTGGGAGAGGGATGCTCCCCGGGCCATTGCAGCCCCCAGGTCTCCCTGCTTTCCAGGACCCCCGGCAGCACCCAGCACCCCATCTCCACATGCCCCCCGCGGAGAGGCTCTCGCCCTGCCTGCCTGCCCCAGGTGCGGGCAGCAGCACCCAAACCTCCTGCCCGGGAGCAGGTTTGAGCACCCTGTGCTCAATGTGGCAGCTCGAGCGAAGCCAAGGGGGGGTCCTGCAGCGCCTGGAGCAGGGGCACAGCCCCAAAGGGCTCCCAGAGGGGCGACGGTGGCTGCGCCGGGGGTCCCCGGTGGGAGGAGGCCTGGGGGAACCCACCTCCCGTGAGCCCAGGGGCGGCCGCCAGACGCTTTCACACCTCCCGTGCCAGACTCCGGCGCTCACCATGTGGGGTTCCCGTGGGTGCAGGTGTCCCCAGCTGCCAGCACCGTCCCCCGGGGAGGGGGCCACAGCCCCATCCCACACAGAGGGGACAGGGGGCTCGGGGCCAGCACAGCGAGATTTGGGGGAAGTGGTTTGCTACCCAACCAAAGTGGCCACATTCGGGACTATCTTGTTTTAACACCTGCTGCTGTTGAAACACATAGATTTTTTTAAACGATTGCATCAAAGATGCAAAAAAAAAACCCCAACCAAACCCGCATTTGGTTGCAGGCTGACCGTAAAACATCACTTTTAAACAGGACTCTCTATGCTTTCTAAACGGAATTAAATCAGAGAGAATTTGGAGTCTGAAGCATTGCTCCACAGCAGAAATTCAAAGCTACTCAGTTTGATATAAGTCAAACCACCACTTGAACTTTTCCAGTTTCAGTTCTTCGTTACAGAGAACCTGGTGAAATCAACACATTTGCTAAATACTTCGGTGCCACTGAATTTCCGTGACGGAACACAGGGAAGTGGACCACGCAGTTCCGTTCCTGCTGCCACCGCAGGCGCTGGGGAGGGTTTCTGCCGTCCCCGCTCCGTGCAGAGACCCCAGCCCCACTCCACGCTCAGGTCACAGGGCAGGACACGTCCCGCGGGCCCACGTCCCCGTGGCACGCACCGCTCCCCGGTGCCACGTCGCAGAGGAAGGATGCAAGAGGGAGAAGCGGCCCAAGGGCTGGTGCTCCGGCAAGGGGGTGCCAGGCTCCAGGCATCACCCCCAGCCTGGGGTGCAGGGTTCACCCCCAGCTCCGCGCCACCCCCTCCCACCTCACCTCCTTCCCAGCCCACTCCTCCTCTTTCCCAGGCAGCCCCTTTCCCCTTTTTGATCTCCTCGCAGCACGTTTCAAAAGCAACCCACTGCGACAGGAAGAAAAGCCCTCCAGTGAGATCATTGCGAGACCCCCAGACGTAGGGGTCGGGTGTGAAATGGACCTCCCTCCTCCTCCTCTCGCCCGGCCTCCCCGGCCCCTCTGAAAGGCTGTTATGTTTTGTAATCGGATTAGGGGAGCCCTGCACCCTCCCCGCTCCCATTTACCAGTGCGACCAGCTTGTGCGCTGCCACTCTCCCCGCAGATTGTTTAAGCGAGCCGGGCGCGAGCAGAGAGCTCGCCCGTGCAGCGACGAGGGTAGGTTTGGACGGCGAGAGCCTGAAAGGTTTAGTCAGCGAACAAATTGCTTCTCTGTAGGGGCCGTTTTCTTCCCAAGTTGAACATAATGATGGCAGTTTGGCGAACAGATGGTGCAGCTAAGCAGATAATCCCGCCGGCCCCGCTAGCTCGGGGAGAGGCAGCGCCGGCTCTGCCTGCAGCTCCAGGGGCCCGTCCCGGGACAGGCAGGTCGCGGTGGTGCTTGGGTGATGATTGCACCCCGGCGGGGCACGAGGAGCTTGGGCGAGCACCCCGCCTTCACACCTCTTCTGCTTCGAGGGTGGTTTGGGTGCCAGACGCCGCTCGTGCCTCAGTTTCCCCAGCCCTGGCGGGGAGCTCTTTGCTCCGTCACTTTTGAAAGCAGGGCTCACCCTCAGATCGCAGCCTGACGCGGGGAGATGTACCGCGAGACAGCACTGCTTTCCCTGCACAGCAGCAAAGGACAGCTGAGAAAAGCTCATTTTATTCTCATTTTCCTATTTTGCCTCTCTCTCCAACAATATTCAAGATGCGGAAAGAGCTGGAGAAGAGATTCTGCCAGCTTGCAGGGGTTGGGTGCAGGGTGTGCGTGTGTCGGGCTCAGGGATGCTGAGACCTGCCTTCTAAACAAGTCTTTATTTCAAATACAACAGCAGGAAAAGCCCAAGGCCCCGCCAAACACGATGCAGGCAGGGGAGGCACGGCCACATCTGCGTGGAGCAAGCCCTGCTCGCCTGCCCGTGCCACGCTGGCACCGGGGACCCCTTCCCCACGCCGCGGGGCTCGCCCAGCCTGCAGGACGTGCTCCAGAGGCACCACACCGCATCCCTGCTTCCAGGGGGTTCATTTAATTCATGTTTCCCCCCACCACCAGCCTTGTCCCCTGAGAGCCCCGACTCTGACAGCTCCCTTGCCCTCTCCGGCGGCAGCCCAGCTGCCAAGAGACCTGCCTAAATCACCTCTTGCTAATGCAGCAGCTCAATCAGCTGCTCAAAGGGCATTGTACAAGGAAAAGCAATAACACCACCTATCTGTTACAGCTGGGGAAACTAAGGCACACAAAGAGGTGCCCGAGAGTCCATTGGAATTAGGAGCAGGACAAAGCCCGGGCTCCCCGAGCTCCCGGCGTACGTGTCCTTACACATCCGCAGCCCCCGCCACCTCCCCACCCCCAGGAACAGCTGATGCTGTGTGCTGTTTGATAGAAAGCCAGCTAATCATCTTTCCCACCTTCGGCCGAGTGTGAATCGTTACCCGAGCGACACCTGTAAAGCTCCTTGTCAGACGAGGCTGGTGCACGCGTCTAATAATGGGCGCCATATGGGAGAGGGAAAGCTCAGGAGAGGAGCAGGGGCCCGACCATCCCCACGCCAAACAAAGAGCAGCGCCTGATGGCTTCCCGTCGTGGCACAGCATCACCGGCATCAGGCCATTTGAAAGACCGGCAGCGCTGTGCCACGGCAAGGGAAGAGCCCAGGCAGCGCCGGCGGTGGAAGAAGAGCCACAGCTTGTGGTACTAAACATCTCGGTAGCTCCCCAAGCAGCCCCTGCCCTTTGGAAAAGGACCTGACAAAAGCAAACCACCACTTGAGCGTGCAGGTTAAAGGCAGGAAAGCCATCGAGCCCTGCTCCCCGCAGCGCGCCCAAAGCCTGGGACCGGGCACCCCAAATCCACTGAGGCGCATCCCACCGTGCCTTGGAGCATCCTCTCACCGCGAGCCTGGCAGAGGCCACCCACGGGTGCAGACAAAGCCTCCCAGGACCCGCGGGTTATACAGTGATGGGGAGGACACGGCGTGAATTAGAGACAGGTCCCTGCGTTGGGGCTGATCCAGAGTCCCCCCAGACTCCCTCCCTGACCCTAAACTTGGGGGGCAGAGCTCAGCCCCTCTGCCAAGCCACCCCCCAACAAAAGCCCCCACTGCAATTAGGAAGCCCCGTTTTTCCGGCCCCCCATTCATCGCCAGCAGCGTAATGAGCCTCCAGGCACCGTCAGTGGGGGCAAAGCAATTAAAATCGCTGGCATGGCGGCCGCCTGGGTGGCTCTGTCGTTCGCTGCTGCCAGCGCCCGTTTCGGGGCGAGCGGGCAACGCCAGGCCGGGCAGCGCCTCAAAGCGCCGCGTCTCCCCGCGGGCGAACAATCGGCTCGTTCTTCGCCGGGTTAAAAGAATAATAAAATAAAATAAAGAGGGAATAAAGGCCCCAGTAAAACTGGGAGTCAAGTTTATTTACAAACTGAATATGAAGTGAAGGGCCTGTAACAAAGGTGTTATGTAAGGGACAGTCACTAAGGGGCTCTTTACCCACGCTAATTGCCACTTGCTCCGCGATATCCATTTATCTTGCAGCTGAAACGGCCTCCTCAGGCTTGCAGGTTCAAGCACTGCTTATTTGCAATGCTGCCCGGCACAATTAGCACGCGGGAGCAGCGGCCGATGCAGTCCCACCGCCCAAACCCACCGGGAAGCCTCGCGCCTCCCCGAAAAGCGGGATTGTGCCTGGAGCGGGTGGATGTGCCGGCAGGCACACGGCTTGGTAGGGAGAGATGCTGCCTTGCGTGGGACTTTGGTGTCGGTTGTGTAATGGGGAGGGACAATGGGGCTCGGTTCTGCTGGAGAAGACCTCCAGGTCCCTGCAATCAACCCTACCCGAGCGGTGATGAGCAGCAAACCATCACGGGATGCTCACGGGAGCGGCTGCAAGAGTGATAGCTAATGGCCGTGAAAGGAGAACGAGATCTGGAGAGGACGAATGAACCTGCTGCTTGCGATGATGTTTCCGAGTGGTCCGGCTGGAAACTGCCCCCAGATGCAAAAGACCGAAGGGCAGAGACTAGCAATAAAAAGAAAAACCAGGGGGAGAAGAAGCTGCCACGATCGCTGCTGTGCCCTGCAGCACGTGGCCTTTCTGCTCCCATCCCCACTCTCACCCTCGGCACGTCCAGGGGCGTGAAGACCACAGAGGGATCGTTAGCTCTGCTCCGGCCGAACCGGCGGGAAAGGGAGGAAGAGGAGGTGGCAGCATCCCCGGGAGCTGAGAGGTCAATTTTATTGACAAACTGCCTCTTGAATGGAGCGCGGGGAACAATGCCGGCCCTCAGCCCGGGTCAATTGGGACTGTGTAAAGCGAGGGGCCGGCACCAGCAGCCCCAGGAAAGCCCTCCAGGCGAGTGGCCTTTACCACCGTGTTTGCATAACCCCTGACCCCTCCTTTTGGGGTTTAATTGAAATCCCAGCTTGGTGACAAATTGGCATGACCAACGGGCCGGAGGGTGGGAGGGCGAGCGTGGAAGCGACGCCGGGAAGCCCTCTCCCTGCTCTGGCAGAGACCGACCCCTGCCCCTTCCCGTCCTGGCACGGGCCACCTGCAAAGCGGTTTACACCCAAGTTGAGTGTTTTAATCACAGCCTGCTCCTTCCTCTCCTCCCACGTCACTGCCCAAAGGCTACCACGATGGGCTTTGGACAGGCAACTGTCCAGCTCCGCAAGCAGCTCGGGCTCAATGCAGGCAGGAGCAGGCAGGCACTGCCTGTAAACGTGCGAGGCTCCTTCAGAAAAGCCCGTTTGGGCTGAAGTCTCCTTGGATTGAGATGCTCTGATGCTTTCTTAACCGCAGAGCTCGTTAGACCACGGCAGATGCATTTGCAGTTTGCACCTTGGCAAACCCCCACCACGCAGACCTCTCTCCTCTCCCTGTCCAAAGGGAAGGGTCACAGCCCTTCACCAGTCTTTTGTCTTTAAGTAAAAACGGCTTTTTGGAGCCAATAGTAGAAATGAGCTTCTGAAAAACAAATATAACTAAAGCCCCAAAACAGTTCCCACAGACTGGGGATCAAAAACTGACACCGAGCCAAACGGGGCTGAAGTCGTCCCGTTTCAGAAGTTCCTGGGAGAGAGGTGAGAAATGACAGACGCACCCTTGTGATCGCAGGGATCTCGTTTTCTGCAGAAACCAGACTAAAAACAAACAGAAAAAGCCCCAAATCAGCCGCCTCAAAAATCCCCATCCCTTTTACAGAGCATTAGCAGCATCCCAGCCGCTCCCTGCGGTACGTCAGCGGTGCAGAGTTGCGCTACATGAAGGTACCACTGTACCTGAGATGGATGTCAAGGTCGGTATTACTGCTGGCTAAAGGGACTCTGCGGAGCTACGGCATAACCCTCCAAAGCACTAATATTTTTCCCTTCGCTTTTACCCCTGTCCCAGAATACTGTAATCATCAGGTGCTGAGATTAAACCGCAGAGTTTTCCTGCCCACAGGTAGATACTTAATATTTTACGTTCCGTAGATCATCCAAGATGAATCCCAGCTGCTCTTTAAAGGCGATGGAGTAACGTCTGGTCCCATGTGCAACCAGAGCCCCAAAGCGCAAACAGCACAACTGGGGTTTGAACCAATTCCAGTCTAAACCCATGCAATTTCCACGTGCAGGCAAGAGCCCGTGCATCGCCGAGGCTCCTGCCCGCAGTTTTGCCGGCCCTGCCCTTGCAGCCCATCCTGCAGGACTTGGCCGGGTCTGGTGAAGCGTCTCACACTTTGGTGCATCAATCACATTTTTACAGTACCAAAAGGAGACTTCCACTCGGTGGCGGATGTCTGCACATCCAGCTTGCACTAAATCACCTTAAAAACGGAGTTGCCCCACTTGGAGGCAAAACCCCAAAATATCCCCATTGCTGCCCGCTTTACTGTCTGTACCTCATTTGCAAATCATTTACAGGGATTTTTTACGTATCCTAAAATATTTCTAACTGCAGGTTTCATGTCTGTCATCCGTCACTGATTAATACATTTCATTGCTATTATTGTTATTATTACTATTAAACGTGCATCCACCCGATTCATAAATCAAAGACCCTGTCGACTAGGACAGAGCCAGCAATAACCAGGGTTTGTTCTCAGGAGGTGCAGCCATCGGAGATGATGAGACTTGTAAGAGCAGACCCTTGCCCCCCCCATCAGTCGATCTCAAACCAGTTTGCAAAAGAGAACCAGATCGCCAGTTTGCAGACGGAGAGGTACAAGCTGGAAGGTAACTTGCTTCCAACGACTCGAATAAACCGGGGGCACTGGTGGGGCCTGGCCTGTCCGATCCCTTCGTCCTCCCGCCTCCCCGCACAACCTTGGAGTTTGCCACGTTTCAAGGGAGAGAAAAGGGACTGCAATTTTGCGTTGCTTAACCTCCTTACCTCCCAAGACCCACACGCTCTCGTGAATAAATCCAGGATAATTTCATCCCCCCCCCCCCCCCAGTTTCTCTCCCCACCTCCCAGGACAAGCGGGTCCTTACGCTCTGCTGGCTGTCACTTAGCCACCTTCCCGCGTACCCTGTGGGTCCCTATTCCTCCAAACACCCTTCGCTTTCCACCAGTTGAGGTTCTTAGGGGTTTCTTGCACAAAACCCTTTGAGGTATTTCATGCAGGGCTTGAAAAGGCTCCTGCTTCCTCTGGGGGGCATTATCATGACAACCGGCTTTAATTCAGGGCAGATCCAGGCTCCCAGCTGGATCCTCAGCCACGCCAAGTCCCCCCGACACCCTTCGGCTGGCACAGAGAGGCCAAAGGAGCGCGCGGGTCCCAGGATCACGGGGAACTGGCCCAGCCCCATTTCCCAGTCTCCATCCTCATATATATTCCCTTCCAGTCGCCCCGCGCTTTTCTCTGCGTGTTCTTCTTTTGCGAGAGCTGCCCTCCTCTTCCCCACTCCCACCGGGCGCTTCCCCCCTCCCCGCGGTCCTCCTCTGTCCCCGGCATCCCCCTTTCTCTCGGCTCTCTATAAACAAAGCGCCTCAGTGTCTGGGGGAAGAAAAGTTGCATTATGCAAATGGGAAAAAGCGAACAGGAGATTTCTCACTCCGAGAACCCCCATTCCGGGCCTGCACCTCGGTTTCCATGGCATGACCAAAGCCTGCTGGAGGCTGGTTTGCATACGGATGAGAGAGGAGATGAAATCAGCACGAAAGCCCATCGCTGACAGAACACCATTGTTTAGCCTGTCTGATTTGGAGGCTAATGAAACGCCATTAAAAAAAGAAAGAAAGAGGAAAAAAAACCCGCCGCTTTCATCCTGGCTTTGGTCAGTGACGGGGAGGGGGGGTTAAATATGACGATGGAAGATCGTCTGCACGATCGGGCTTGGGGTGAAGGTATTCTGGCACCGGGGAAGGAAATTCCCAGGATGCACTGCCCCCACGAGCCGGAGCGATGCCGACGGGAGATGGTGCTGTGGGCAGAGCGCTGGGCTGGGAGAGGCTGCGAAAGAGCCGGTAAAATCAGCCCTGCTCCCCTCGAGGAGATACAGCAGTACCCGGCATGAAAATACCTCAACCCACCGATGCCACGAACCCATCCATCCCACAGCGCGTCTCAGGGAGGGTACCGGCCCACTCAAAAACACACCGTGTCCAAGAAAGACACCGGACCTAGTGCGTGGGCTGGGATCAGGCTCTCGTGGTCATAGGCTTTCAGAGCGGAATGAATTAAAAACTGTGACACCAAAGGCCGGAGCGGGAAGAGGGTCAGCGAGCAAGCATGGTACATTAGCACTCCTTCACCATGCAAGCTGCGACCATGCTGGCGGAGAGGGAAGAGCTGCGTGCATCTCAAAGGACAACGCAAAATATGGAGAGAAACACCCATGGGTGCCCCATCTCCCCCACCCCAACAGCCTCCTTGGGCTATTACTGATGCATCGGGCTCAGGAGGTCCCAGCACCCCTCAAAGCGCTCCGAGGAGGCGGGATGGATGGAGCAGGAGCGCGGCCGCCGGCTCTCGGCCCCGGGTAGCTCTCCTCCTCTCGCCCTTGCCATGGCCACCCAGTCCCTTTCCCCCTGCCCCACTGCCAACGGCACATTGTCTCCAGTGTGTGCCTTCGAGAACAGCGTGATTGGCCTTGAAAGGGCTGATTTGCTTTCCCCGGCCCATTGAAATGCCGGAGACCAAAGCCTGTTCCCTCCAGGCGCTCGGAAACCTGGCACCCTTTCCACTTCGTTTCCCTGTGCCCCTCAGCCCAGGGGCTCCTGCTGAGATTTTGCTGTCAACAGAGTTTTGTTCCCTTTCTAGGGCGGCGCAGAAGGGACACAAGGACCTTGAAAATGGCAGCTTCTTTGACACCGCTATTCTCCTTCGACCCCCCTGGCTGAATAAACAGCTCACAAAACTGGAGTTTACTGTATTTCCTCCTCAGGGGGAAAACACTGCATCTTGGTCCTAATTAATTTACCTAATTAACATTATCTTCATTGGTTCTGTATGCAAAGACCTCTTTCTGTACTGGCCGGAACAGAGGAAAAAACAGGAATAAAATATATTCAGGCATCTCCCAGCCCCGACTGTAAAAGGGACATCGCAGAAAGAAGCGCGCCGCTCCGATCATTTCGGCCTCGGAGAAAGCGGCCGCGGGAGAATCGCCTCCGCCTCGACCTCCTCTCTTTTGCAAACAGAGCACAGGATGGGGCTGTATTCCTGCACGCCAGCCTCTCGGTGCTGTGCTGGAGGTGCAGTGCATGTCCTCGGGGAATTAGCTGCTGGGACGGGCGTGCCTGGGGATGCTCGGGTGGATGAAGCTTACGGCAGGAGGGAGACCGAGGGATAGATACTGTGAACGGAGGGAGCCAGGAAGATGCCCTTGAGCAGGCTAAAATTCAAGCTGCTGGGCTGACTCCTGCAGTTAACCAGCAAGCTCTGTGCCAGTTTATACCTGCCAGGGAGCCTGCCCCGTGTTTAGACCCTGAATTTTCCTGGGGCTTGCCCAGGTCCTGAGCGGTCGCTGCCGACGAGGCAGAGGGCCCTGCGAACCGTCCGCCTTCGCTGCTCCTGCCTAGCAAAGCCCTGCTCTGCTATTTTGTTCTTTTCCCTGCCAGATGCCAGCTCTCTTCAGCCTCTTTCTTCTCCCCACGCTTTGCTTTGCCGCATAGTTCCGGAAATCAGAAACAAAAGGAGAGGAAAGAAAATAGGCTGGATCTGGGGGGGGGGGGGGGGGGGGGGGGAGGAGGGGGAGTTTCCCTTCCGTTAAGCTTTTTGCAGCTCTCCCTGCCTCCCAATACGAGACACTATATGGCATCTCACATGACGAGCGCTCGTGCCCACGTGCGCAGCCACGTGATGAGATGCCCAGCTATGCCAGGCTGCGGGATGGAGGCGAAAGGGGAGAGGCTGGGTTTGCAGCCCGACCCCTTTGGCCGGAGAAACGGGAGGATGCAGAAGAGAGAAGCTCCTCTCTGCTCCCGACCCGCACGCCCAAAGCTGTGCGCGCTGCCGAAACGCACACATTGGGGGAAAAGCATTCCCAGGCCTTGCGCTTGCAGGCTTTTGTGGTTTAGTTTATGCAGTAAGATCTGTGCTTTCAGGGCAGGACGTGGACTCAGTCCCACTGTTGCTCTCGGGGCCCCTATAGATCAGATACGGGCAGCCAAAACTTCCTAAGCACCGTGAATTGCAGAGTCTGAGCTGCACATTTCTGCCTCCACACCTTCCCGTCATCCCCTCTTCGAACGAGGCTGTCAGCATGGCTTTAGGTGTCCACATCATCAGAATCATTTGATTTACAAACGTTTTCGTTTTATAAAGCGAAATCCCCCATCGCAGGCTTCATAACCATTAGCTGAAATGGCCAGCAATCATCCTAGAATTTGTTTTCCTTACCAAAATAAAGTCCCAGCTCGGTGCGTGTTCCCGTTTGGAAATGTCAGCTCCCCACAGCAGCCCGCTCCGAGCACGCTGCCTTTCCCACCGCCCCTGATTTACGACGGCACTGAATTTTAACGACGCGATGAGCAGCTCCCGACCTCGGGAGCCCCGTCAGGATTCTCCACGCCAGAGGAGGAACGGGCAGAAACCTTTGTGTGTCCTGACGGACGAGGAGGAGAGAGGGAAGGTCTCCGTGCCGCAGGCATCACCCTCTGCTTTGCTTTATTCGGGGAGAGTCGGAGCACACCTCCAGCCCTGGGAATCGTGCCGCAGCCAGCACGAAGCCTGTCCGAGTGGCAAGGCAGGGTCTGGCTGGCTCTAGCCACTAGTAGGAGCTGAAAAGTGTGAGTCTTAGCAGCAATAAGAGCCGAGAAAACGGGCCACAGAGCCATGCCAGAAAGGGATGCGCCGAGGCAGAAACGAGGGCTAGCGCAGCTCTGCTGCTCCAGTGCCGGTTTTGCACGGGTGCACCTCCCAGGTTGTGCTCTCCCGCTGCAAATTTGCTTTAGGCTGTTGGAGGAAGAGCATAGCGAGCACAGGATCTGCACCGGGCTCCCAAAGCAAAGCCCTGCGTCGCCCTGGCGGAGCAGAGGGCTGATAAAGACGATGGCGAACACCAACACTGCAACGGAATCTGCCAAAAGCAGACATCTCCATAGCCCAGCTAAAATCCAAGTCATATCCTGGAGGAGAGACCTCAGACATCTTCACTTGCCTGCTGGACCAGGCAGAGGGGAGATGCTCCCACCATCAGAAACCTGCTATTACCAGCAGGTGCTTTGTCCACCCCATTTCCAGCTGCTGCTAGACTTCCAGTAATTCTCAGTGACCTCATTTTCACTTAATTTTGTAAATCATTTTTGTGGTTTTTTTTTCATTTTACTCTATTTTTAATTTGTTGTTGTTTCCCTCTGAGCTGGAGTTTGTCATTTAATCAACTTAGACCCAGATAGCCTGGAGGGTGTTTGGGGAAGGGGGGGAAGGGGGGGGAAGAATGAAAACGCTAATGTCACATCACCTCCCTAAAATGAGTTTTAATTGTAATCCTTTAATCCCTCTCAGATGGCCCTCTCTCCACTGATGTTTTTCATAATTATTCCTTGCCATTTTCCCATCGGTCTAAGGAGTGTCTTCAAGAGGGAGGGGGTGGAGAAAAGGCCCTTTTATAAAATAATAATAATGGGCCAAATTAAGACACAAAGAGGGAAATAACAAGGGGGCAAGGGCTGCAGAGACAGAATGGGGATTATTAATGCCTCCCCCCTCAGAAATTTCAGCGATGGTGCTCTCAGCCACCCCAATCAGTGGGCAATTGAGGCTTGTTCGCTCGAGTGGCTGCACCCTCCTACAATGACCCACATTTAGCCAAGTGGCTCCATTGACGGAGTACCAGGTGCGCAGGACTGGGAAACCGCCTCCAGGCACCGGCTCGCCAGCCCGCCCCGCTCAGCACACAGGGATCCGCGCAGGGCCGGCCACCTCCGGGCCCGTTCCCACCTGCCCGAGCCGCGGGCTGGACCCCAGGATGAGAGACGGTCAGTGGGAACGTTCCCTCCAGCATGGCCGAGCACCCAGGCCACCCTGGAGAGCTTTGAAGGGTATCGTTCCCACTGCTGTTGCCAGCTATCAGCCCCTTCACCCTCTGAAATGAGTTGTAGCTCGTTTCTTGGTCTCACTCCGATGGAGCCTGAAGGATGCTGAAGAGGAAAGGGATCGCCTTCGCCAGCAGCAGCAGAGGAGGACATGGCTGGGTGGGGGAGCAGGTCGGAAAGGGTCTTCATGGAGGTCTCAGGCCTGCCCAGGGGCCACCGAGCCCTCAGTGCTGTCTCCAGCCCTCCACCAGGATCAGTGCTCCTTGCACCGGTCCCTGCCAGCACCCACCATCACAGACACCCCTGCCGCTCCGCAAATCTGCACTGGCAGGAGAGCAAAGTGACTTGTCCCCGACCGACTTACTTGGCTTTGAGGAGCACCAAATTTCACCGAGGATCCCAGGGCCTCTGCTGCCACGGAGTGCCAGGCACATGACAGCCATGTCTGGTGCAGCCTCTCCCCCCACGGTGCCAGCACCGTACAGATGGGACCGTCACCCAAAGCCTGTTGGAGGGACCACGAGCCCAATAAAAGTTCGCTGGATGCTTCTGAGCTGCTTGGAAAGCTGTCAGGAACCAAGTATCCAGGTTAATCTGGCACTTGGAGGCTCAGGTCTCTAAAGACACAGGGGTGTTAATTCAGGGGAGTTAAGCCCGACCTCCCTCTGAAAGGATGTGGGGCCGGGAAGCACGAGTGGGAATTGAGATGCTGTGAAAGTCTGGTCCCTGAATGCAAGCTGCAGAGCTTTCATTAACTCTAGAGTCGCTCTGGCGAAGCACCCTGGCGAAAGGGGAACGTTTACAGACCACTGAACTTGTACTTAATCTGGGAAACCTCTTGTACAGGTCTGACGGGGGTTAATCCACCCCTAACATCTCTTTCACCCTCTCTCCCCCTCCCCAGCCATAAACCTCAACGATCATTGCTAATCATCACATTACTTCAATGAGCCTGACCCAAAAGGCTCCCGCCAGTGCCTCCGCTCCCCATTTCAGCTTGCTCCCCACAGCAACCTGCACCGTCCCATCCTTCGCCATGGTGCAGGGATCAAATTGACAGTGCATGTCGGCGGGGCGACCCTCGGGGACGGCAGGTCGCGGCCGCAGCGACCCCGAAGGGCAAGTGATTCTTGCGGGAACAAAGAGCCCCTGTGTGCCGACGGGCCGGAGTTTGTGTGCAATTAACTCTGGTCAAACCAAACAGACCGAGTTCATGAGCGCGGAGTCTAAAAGCATCGTCAGGGTTTATAGACTCCCGGCTCTGAGGGAAGGGGGACCGGCAACGCCTGAGCAGCGGGAGCTGCAAAACGAGAGGCGAAGAGAGCCCTGGACACAAAGCAGGGCAGGGAGGGGGGCAAAAATAGGATTACAGCAGGGGTACGGCTGACAAATTGTGTCAGGCACCAGGAGCATTTGGGGAGGAGAGCTGCAAAGAAAAGGATCCCTTTAATTATCAACGGTTGGGCACCAGAGGAAGAAGCACCTCGCGGCTGGAGGGGAGCGGTGGGATGGCTGGACACGGGGCTCTCACCCACAGCCTGACTCGTGGTCAGGAACGGGGAGGGTGGACAAACCCTGGCTCTGCCACGGGCCAGGGGCCGAGGTCCTGAGCATGGGCACAGAGGGGCTGTTTTACCTCCCGCCTCGCCTGGCACTGGAAGAATGCAAATCCCATCCAGCCAGGGGGAAAAGGGGAGCTCAACACCACAAAGGGTTCACCTCCACCCTAATGCATCCCCCCTCAAATGCCATCTTTTCCTCCTAACAAACAGGGAAGAAAAAAAAAATTTAAATGTGCCATGTGGAATTCTCAAGAATTCAAGTGTAGGAGCATCAAAGCATTTTGGTTTGAATTGCACTGGAACATGACAATTACGTGCAGAATTTTCAATTATTTACATAGTACGGTCTCACTAGAGATACGATACACAGCAAAAGTTTACTGAAACGAAACTACCAAAGTAAAGGTACTTTATGGTATTTTATGTTACCAACCCTCAATAAAAGCATCGGAATAACGTATTAGCAGGGTTGTTTTGCTGCTGACAGGGAAATATCCCTGTAAAATGTGTCGATTTCAACAAAACTGCATTTTCCCATTGACACATCACCAACAAACCGAACATGTCCTCTCCTGTCAGCCCTAAGCTGCTCCCAGGCTCAGGCACAAACGAGCCCCGTTGGGCTGCGCTCAGAGGCCCCAGACCACAAAAAAGACCACAAAACCCACTTTTCCCCCCATCTCCCACAGTAACCCCATGCTCCAGCAGCAGCACTGTCCGTCCCCTGCAGCACCCTGGTTTCAGGGGAGGCTTTTGGACAAAGCCCCAACAGCCAACGCTAGTGATTTCAATCACCAGCCTCAAATATCCATGTTGAGCTGTCCTCCTTCAGGAGAAACACCTCTTCCGACTTGTAAAAATGAGATGTATCCCTGGAATAAAGCCAGAAGAAGAGGGAAGGCTGGAGAAAACAACCCCCAACCTTTGCTTCCTTTTGAACTGATTTTTAATTTGTTTGTTGTTTTGTTTTTTTTTTTTTAAACCCATTTCCTGGGTATTTGGGAAGTTTGGAAACGCAGGTTCGGCTGCAGCCAACTCCGAAGCCATGCCACGTCCCTAGGCAGCCCCGGCTCCCCCATCTCCCAGTCCCTCCGCAGCCCCCCAAACTCCTGACCCCCTTCTCCCAGCCCCGTTTATTGTCCTTCATGGGCAGACGTGGAGGCTGGCACCGAGTCGTGGGAAGCAAACAAGCAGCTGTGGGTGCCGGAGCGGGGCGGCCGCCCTGCCAGGCCCCTTCGCCCCTAAACCCGGTGCCATCCCCACCCCACAGCGGGGGGCAGCTGGGGAGGCTTAGGGATGAACTGGGGCGGGGGGGTGGATAGAAAAAAAAGGAGAGGGGGAAGAAAAAGAAAGGGAAAACAGCCCCCTTTAAAATAAAGAGGAGGAGGAGAGAGCAAAAGGGGGGGGGGGGTGTAAAAATCGTTAGCACTAATTATCAGGCACAGGGACAAACGATTAATTTGCAAGTCAATTAGTCTCAGATAGGTTCACGTTTCCTGTTCTCAGCCACTGAGGGGGAAAGAAAGAGGGAGACACAACTGCGGCCTTAATCCTCCTCAGAGGCGGCCATGGCGGGGCCGCCTGTCCGTGCCAAGGCGGAGGGAGGGGGGCTACAGCTGGCACCGCCGCGGCGGAGGGGCGGCCGCGGTGAGGGGCCGTTATGTGCCAGTCATTGTGCCCTCCGGAGCGGCCCTGGCACCGCGCCGGCGCCTTCCCCGCCGGGCCCCGCAGGACGGGCGCCGCCATTTGGGAGCCCCTGCCGCCATTTTGTTGATGCCCGGGGAGGGTGGCTGCTGCTGCGGGCTTTTCCACACGTAGAGCCTGTAGCCATGCTGTCCTCCTGCCTCCTCTCCATCCCTCGCTCCCCCTGCCAGGCCTGTGGTGCCATCAGGGCCTGCAGGTGCTACCAAGGCCTGCGGGCGCCATCAAGGCCTGAGTGGTTGCTAGGAGACCGAGCGGCCTGGCCAGGCCTAATCCGGCCTGTGGTTATGGCCATACCAGGCCCAGTCCAGCCTGGGGTTATGGCAGCACCATGGGGATGGGGCAAAAGCCTCCTCTCAGCTGGGGAGCTGGCAGGGTCCGGCTGGAAAATGGCCCCATCTCAGCAGCCGAGGAATGGAGCTGCCACCCCTCTGTCTGGGTCCCCAGCCCTGCCCTGTGCTACAGAGGCTCTCAGAGTCCCCAAAGGGATGGGTTTTAGCCCAAAGTTGCCCTCTGAGCTGCAGAAAGCTGGGGTCCCAACAGCAACCGCGAGGCTGGGGGCTTGGGCAGCTGAGGATGAAGAGGAGCCCAGGAGTCTTGGGGGGGTGGGAGGTGTTCGTGGGATGGGTGTTCAGGGTGTCCCCCGACTCTGAACCTAAGTTGTGGTTTCTCTGTCACCTGACATCACTAGTTACGCAAGAACTCACAAAACCAGCACTGTAAAATATATATTTTCTGGGAACAACTTGAGGACGCGATCAAATGTCACCCCCTGCTTGAGAAACATGGGGAAAAACTGAAGAGAAACGGCTCAAAGCAACGGCTGGAGAAAAGCAACAGGGGGAAAAACTCAAAGTGAGGGAGAGAAGTGCCAGCAGCCCCCCAGCTCCATCCAGCAGGACAGACAGCCCCCAAGGACGCACGGACACCCGCCACATCGCCTGGAGAATGGGCACCCTGTCTGCTTCCCGCTCCAGCCACCCCGAAACCCCAATTCCAGCCACCCCGGGGAGGACACGGCGGCCGTTTAGCATGCGTGTGCACCCCGCGTGTGTGCGTTCGTGCACGGGAGGGTGCGGCGCATGATCTGAATGTGCGCCGCGTTCCCCACGCTCTGCGCGGGGATATTTGTGTGCGTGTGGACACAACATGTCTGGGACCTGACAAAAGCCATCTGATTGACACAGAAAAGGGGGCTGACAAAAGGCCAAGCGGGGCTGGAGAGCGGTGCACAATGCTGGTCGCCGGTACCACGCGCAAGGGTGGGGGAATCGAGGGGGGCAAGGGGGGGAGCGGGGTGGCTTTTAAGGACACCTCTGCCTTCCACGTTTAAAAAAAAATAAATAAATACATTAACGATCCTTCAGCCTCGCTTTTGTGCAAAGCGGGGGCGTTTGCACCTAGCCGGAGAGATTTTTAACAAGCATCCTCATCCTCAGCGGTGGCAATAACAGCTTTGCCGCCGTCCCACGGCCGCAGCCGACACGGGAGCCCTTTGTGCCGGTTGAAACACTTATCCAGAGACAACTGGAAGCCACCATCCTTTGCCCAAAGCCCGCTGAAGCTTTTATAACCCTTCGCAAAGGTAAAACCCAACAAGCTGTGAAACACCAGGAGAGTGGCCTGAAATTTGGTTAAAATGCCTGTAGAGCAGAAGGCAGCTGAGCTCCACGCTGGAGGGGGCTGCAGCCTCCAAGACCATCACCTTGCCCTGCCCGGGGGAGCAGGGACCAGCACCCATCCCCTCGAAAGTCACCCATCCCTTCAAAAGGCCCTTCACGGTGCTGGGGTGTGTGATAAAAACCATGTATTTTTCTTGTTCTAGGCAGCTAATTCCGCTGGAGCAAGGACTCAGCCCAATCCCCAGGAATACTTGCATTTTTCTAACAAGCCTTCTCAAAAAACATTTGTTAGTTTGGTTTGTTTGGGTTTTTTTTTTTCCTCCCCCCTTGTCTTAAGAAGAAACAAAAGTGTTTGTGATTTAAAGGGCTCCGCTGTGACAGGGAAGTCCTGGAGCAGCAATTGCTTTGCTGCACAAGCTGCACTGGCTCCGAACGCCTCCGAGCAGGGAAGGGGAAAAGACACTATTTATCTTTAAAAAGTGAAAACTCGCCACACTTGTTATTCTTTTGCTTTAATCATATTCTGAAAATTTTGACCAGCTTCGTATCTGATCAAGCTTTTGTACCTGACAGTCTCAAGGATGGTTTTTCAATCAAAACTAGTTTTGAGCAGGATTGACCCAAGTTTAAAAACTCTTGTTCAGCCACACACCTGGGATTTCATATTTCATATTCTGCATTGAATATGTCTGAAAACACACACTCTTATTTTGGTATTTTCCTTTAGGGTTTTTAATTTTTTTTTTTTTTTTTTCAAGAGAAAAAAGGGAACACTAAGAAAATGTTTAGTTCACAATAAAGAATCAATCCAAATTCCTAAGAATAATAGGAAATACCCTGGGATGATGCTACACAATAGAGCTAAATTGGTTCCCACCAGCTCAGGACCCTGTAAAAGCCTTGTTAAGATTTTTTTTTTTTTTTTAAATGTGGACGTTTAAAATTGTAATTTAAAATACATTATTTTATCAGAATAATTTCGAATAAAATGCTGACATTTTAGCGTGTTCAAACCTTTCTCCAATGTTGTTCATGATATAAACGAACAAACATTACTTCTAGTGGCAGTTATAATAACAACGTAGCTAAAATCCTCTTTTTTGACTTCTGGGGGCAACTGATCACTACGATTGATGCCCCCAGCAGAAAAGTAGTTTTTCGTTTGCTAAATTGAGAGGCGAAGTGGGAGAATTACATTTAGTAACTGGCTTAAAACGGGATCCTGCTTGACCCGACAAATCCCGGGTAACAAGACGGCTTTGTCTGAACGTGTGGCAGGCGAGATTTCACACTTCCTCCCGCACAGAGCCGAGACCAGACCCAGAAACACACGATTTTACCCCAAACTTCCCCTCCTGGGTTTTAAGGTGATAATTCGACTTCAACGATTTTTAGAGGAAAGAAAGATCAATTGAGTCAATTTAAAGCGGGGTTTTTTTTGCCGATTTGCTGGGATGGAAAAATGCGAGGAGAAACGGCAGAAAACGAAGCTGAAGTTTGGCGGGGAAGGAATAGGGGGAATTCGGGGCTATTTGGGACTTTCCCACGCCCCCACCCGCGGGCATCAGCGCTCGCTCCTGCCCGGCCGTGGGGGAACAAAACCCACCCGGGACGAAACGGGGAGCGTTTCTCCGGGGTGGGGAGGGGGGGGGGGGGCGGGAAGGAAAAAAGAAAAAGAGAGAAAAGGAATGCCAATGACTGTTTTAAAACGGGATGAGCCGGCGTGAGCCGGGCTCTGCACTTTCAGCCCGAGGTGCTAAAACTGGGGGAGGCATTTCGGCCCCCCCCCCGCCCCCCCAAAAATGACCCTTTTTCTGCAGGTTTGGGACTTTAACCCGGGTTAAAACAACTCGGAGCCTGCGAGTCCGAGACGGATCTTTTAGCTGCCGGCAGAACCCCGTTTGCAAACGAATTATTTGCCCCAGGTCGCCTGTTGCGAGCCGGCTGTCCCCCCTGCACCCCCATCCCCGGCTCTGCCCCCCCCTCCTCCTTCGGGACCCCCCCCCCCCCGCCCCGGCAGCCCCGGAGGCTGCACCGAAAAAAAAAAAAGGGGGGGGGGGGGAGAGGAGTTAACTTCGTGTCCTTTGTTATTTCTATTTGTTTGTTAGTTCTGTTTACTTCGCTCCTAATCTGGGGTTACTCTGATCAACTGCGCATCAACTAATTTAATTAAAAAAAGCTTATTTTATAATCTGATTTGGGAGGGGGAAATCTCTGTTTATGATTTCCCTCCCCCCCCCCCCGCCTGCTGGATGCAATCATTATTCTTGCATTTTCTAATGAAATGTAAGATTACAAATTAATTGAATTGCTTTCCCCCCCCCCCCTTTCCAATCTGTCATCTTTGTTAAATTTGGGGCTAATCGTAAATAAATTGCAAATATCCAAAGCGAGCACGGGGGGGGGGGTGGGTTTTTTGTTTGGTTTGCATCGCGCTTTGCCGGGGAAGGGGCTGGTTTGGGGCCACCTCTTTGCAAAGAGCGGAGAAATCCCTGCGTGGAGGGTCCCGTCGGGGCCCCCTCTGCCAGGGCTTGCTCGCCCCATGGGTCCCCCCCCCTTCCCAGCCCCAAGCTGGGTTCCCCCTCCTCCTGCCTCCAGTCTGCCTCCCCATCACTTCTGGGGAGAGAAGTGATGGGGAGGGGGGGAAAAAGCCAGCAAGAAAACACACCACGGAACAAAAGAGAAGTTTGAATGGCTGGGAGATGAAAAACGAGTAAATTTTTATTTTTTATTTTTTTTTAAATAAAAAATACAAACCCACTGATTTTAGCCGATGACATAGCTCCGCAGAAGAGACTGCAAGAGGGACCACAGTGCAGGAGCGACAGCGG
Source organism: Gymnogyps californianus (assembly GCF_018139145.2). NCBI lineage: Eukaryota > Metazoa > Chordata > Aves > Accipitriformes > Cathartidae > Gymnogyps > Gymnogyps californianus. Next base: position 900,450 of record NC_059499.1, on the reverse strand, counting down.
CTTAAAAAGTGCCCTAAAAACCTGGGAGACCCCAGAGCCGAGTCCGCTGCCAGCAAAACCCGCGCGGATGCAGAGGCGTCCCGCAGGAGCCGGCGCGGCGCTTGGTCCTTTCTGCACGGTGTCCATCCGTCGCCCACGGAGGCTGCGGCCGAACCGCGGCCCCCAGAAAAGAGTCTTAAAAAAAAAAGAAATTATATCAAATGCATTCATCTTTTGAATGCACTGTCAGTTTGTCAAGCTATAGCGGTACAGAAGTGCTGGAAATCCTGGAAAATAATAAGTGTAGTTTAAGCTTTCCACTTGATCCTCTAATATTAATTTCATTGGTTTTAATGACTTTTTTTTTTTGCATACCTAAACACAGCTCCTATATTCATATCCATAGAGCTTAAATATTGTATATTTTTAATTTACAGCACAGTTCTGTTAGAAAGCACTGCAACTAGATTTTTTTTTTTTTTTAAAACTGTAGATTTGTCTTTTTTACCTGCTGGCATATTCAGTCACTATTTAATTATATTTACTATAAACAGGGCACAAAAGAGCACATTTTATATCTTATAAACAATTTTTAAATTTGATGAAACATTATTCCTCCACAACGTAAAACCATCGCTGAAGCGAACGCGATTGTGTTTGCCTCATGGATGTGTACATATATGCTCACGCACGCACAGATAGTGGTGTTATAGTATTTCATATTTGTCCCCGACTCACGCCATTCATTAAGCGTGGACAACTTTTCACCTTCAACTCAGTTTTAACTAAAAATCATGGTGTTCCGGGATAGAAAATATCTTCATAAATACATAAATTGCTGCTTATTATTGCTGCTGCTTCCCCAGGAGCCACGGGCAAGAACCAGGACCCTTCTGTTTTTACTCTTCTCTTGCAAACAGCGAAAAGCAAAGATTTAGCCCCAGAAACCTCCGCTCCAAGCAGCGATAAGAGGTGCCCTCACGCAGAGAGCGGTCCCTCGTGCAGCCTCCCCGGCACCTTGGCTTGCTCCTCGCACCCCTTGTGCTACCCAGGCACGCTACGGCGTGGGCATTGCTGCCACGGAACGGCCCCTTGGCACTGCCAGCTGGCGTCACCCGGCTATCCCGGAGCCCCGGCAAGCCCTGCAAGATGTTTTTCCCCCCTCTGCCCTTGTGCCCAACCTTTGCTCTCTCCCTGCCGCAATCTTAAACCAGCTTCTGTTGTCACCGATACACAGATTTTAGCGCGGGGCAGGGGGGGGAAGAAATAAATTAATAAATTAGATATTCCAGGTCCTGCAATGCCAGGGGCTTCCCAGCACTGGGATGGGGAAACCATTCTCCCAGCAGAGTAATTTTACAACAAAAAAGTCTTAGAGCCCATATAAATTACACTTAATATTTGTTTTCAGAATAAGAGGGTTGCACTGGAGCTGAAAAGTCAGCAAGTGTCGTTTAGGGGGGCACCAGAAAGGACATACCTCCAAAATTCTAGCAATTTTATTCTAGCAAATTTATTTGTTTGTATTTTAATATTTTCTTCAGGAGGTTGAAACTTTTTTTAACCTAATAAAACCCAAAAGTGGCTTTCAAAGCCAAGCATTGCTCTGAGCTGAGCTCAGCCAGGTTGGGGGGGTGGGGGTCATGTGCTTCCCCACAGAGCAGGCCCAACATTTTCCCCTAAAAAAAAAACCCAAAACATGAAAAAACCAGACTCAAGCGTGCACACTGCCTGGCTCAACCTGAACCCTTTTTTCCCCGCTCTCTAAAATGCTGCATCCCAAGGAAAGCGTTCCGACCTCGTGGTAAATAACGATTCCCCCTGTGCAGCTACCGCAGCAGGACCACGCTGCCGGGCTCTCTGCAAACCCACCCCGAGACGGAGTATTTCAGCCCACCCCGTTCAACGAGGAAAATTTCAGGACGACATTTATTACCTTTGAAACCACAATAACAGCCCAACACCACGTTATTGTTCTCTTATAAAACAGACAGGACTATTTCTCTGCCGTCACTCGTTTTAGGTATGCCATACCCCATTTCTTCCTAATCCCCCATTAGAAAGAAAATAAAAAAACATTATCACTTGGAAGACGATGAAGTCATACGTACACATCCTTTAATTATATATAAACAATTTCTGATAACATTGTCACAGCTTTTCATTTCTTTCTGATCCTGATAACTTTTATTCAACCTTTATCTAAGGCATCGCCTTCCGCCGCAGGAACAGCCAAGGCCTGATCCTTCCTTCTTTGCGTCGCTGCAAGTTAACACGGACAAAACCTGCACTTTTTGGTGCACGCACAGTTAAGCAACGAGGCAGACAAGATTCTTGCGCCCGCCCTCGCTCGCTCCGACATCGACATCGTAGGGAGGTCTCCATGAACGCGACTGCGATTTCTCCGGCTGCAGCAGCCCGCGGGAGCTCGCTGGTGTGAAGCAGCACCAAAACCTCGGCTGGGTAATGGATAAAGCCAAACCTATGATAATTTACACCAAACACAGCTCCGACCAGGGTGGTGTTTAACCTGATATTTCATAGGGATCAGTTTAACATTCTCTACGTGGGCTTTTTTTTTTCTCCCCCCCTTCCCTTAGCGCTCCAGTTCCAGCAGTAGTTATGGGATTTAGCACACAAGGGCTTCTAAGATCACTAATCCTATTAAACTTCTGCAAACAGGCAGGGTAATAGCCATTGGCTGCCCAGGGCCGAGGAGAGGGGGACACGCACAACAGCGATGACCCCAAATCCTTGGGAAAGACGACGCGCCTGTGCGTTAAGCTCGGAGGAGCCCTCTCTCTTTATGCTCACCCTGAGGATCTGCCCCAAATCTGGCTCACCGAGCCCCCTTACCCACGGCTGGGACACAGGTGCAAATTTGCACGAAGGTCCCTACGCTCAGGGCACGAGCAGGGTCGTGGGGTGGGATGGAGGGTTGTACGGTGACCCCCCCCAAAACCCCGGATCAATCCACGGCCATCCTCCCTTGGCTCTGCCACCACCAGGCAGGGACAAGGGGGTCACCGAAGATGCTGTGCCCAAGCCCTGAGCCAAACCGGCCTCGTGGCCAGGCCAGCGCCCCATCCCTGGGGACCAGCACCGGAGGGACCCTCCCTGCATCCTCCTTCCCTCGAGGCCACACGTCCCTGCAGCAAGGTCCCCCCAAGTCCCATCCGTACAACAGGGCAGCCTTCGCTACCCACCCCAGGAAAAACCCCAAAGCCCGACGGAAGGGAAGCGGGTGCAGCCATCGCCCTGAAACCCCAGCTAAACCATTTTCTTCCCCCTAAAACCCACCAGTGTTTCCCAGCGCCGACTGAAAGCTCGTGCCCTGGCACACACCGCAGAGAAAAGAGGGCAGCAGCCGCCAGGCAGTGCCGAAGCAATGACATTTATTGAGGGGGGGGGTCGATGGGGGCAGCTGGCTGCTGATTTTTGTTTTGTTTTGCTGTGTTTTTAATTCATCTTCCTTTAAATAAGATTGTTCCAATTAACAAAGCACTCGCCCAGAACAGGTTTCGGAGAGGAAAGGAGCAGGCGCAGGATGCGCGACAGCCACACACACAAAAAGACTACAAGAAGAGGAATCCAAATCTATTTCTACGTGTAAGTCTCTCGTCTAAGCTGATCTGAGTGAGACCGGCGTGGAGGCCGTGGGGCGTTATTTATGATTTTATCTAAGGGTGTACCCAGCTGGGGTTTTATAGGAATCAGGTTTTATCTCCCCCCCCACTCGCCCGGCACAGGAGCGGTGTCCGTGGGGTCTCTCCTACACATCAGCCCCTTCCCAAACCCAATTCACCTGCAGCACACGCAGCCGCCGGCACCCTCCCGGCCGATTTGGGATTTGCACAGGGACCCATTTCCACCACCCGCTTGCTGCAAGGGCAAGCTACAACATCCAGAAAGCATTGGGAAATGCCCTGCAAACCCAAAAAGCGAAAAAACCCCGGGCTGGAGCCCAGCTCGTTTGCAGGGTGACGGCTGGGATGGTTCACGGCCCCCAGATCCGTTTCCTATCCCAACTTGCCGTACCTGCTGCCGCACAACAGCCCTTTGTCTCCCAGCCCGTTAGTGGGGGTGCCCTGCCTTTTATTGCCATTAACGTCCAGAAAATAAATGGAAAATAAACAGTCTCTTCACAGCTGAACCGCCGCATTCCCCCCCCCTCTCCATTAATACAACGTCGAGCCGCTCTGACAAATATTCCCTTTTAAAAATGCCAGCACAGTTGAAAAGGGATTTGTTTTCATTTAGGGGAGATGGGTAATTTTTGCCTTAATAAATGTTTTTCCTCATTTACGCTGCAATAGTATATTTATGAGGGGGTTCATTTGATATTATAGCCATGGCAGACAGCAGATACGGGCATCAGGATTATCACGACAAGGCATCGCTGCTCTGTGCCACAATTTTAAGCCTCAAGACCAGCTGAACTCTGTGATGCTTAACTTGATGATTTATTAATATTTCATCATATCTAAAAATTAGATTTTTTTTTTTTTATTCATCCTACCTATAGAGCACAGGGAATTGCTTAGCAATTGGCTAAATTCAGATCCGGTCAAAATATTTTTAGCATATTTTTGCGCTTTTTTTGGCGATGTTTTTGCAATATTTTTGTCAAATGCTAACTATGACTATATGCATATTTCATGACAAAAAAATCTGGTTTACTGAAGGAGTGTTTTTTCCAGTTTAAATACAAGAAACTATTGATTTTTGCTTGACAAAGAATTCCCATGTTCCGTTAAAAAAAAAAAAAAATTAACAGACATCCCCCCTCTCCTCTATGGCACTTTTTTTTTTGGCCAAAATTTTTTGCGGGTGAAGACAGGGATCTCCCAACCCACTGGGAGCGAGGGATTTCAGCAATTCCAACAAGAAACGCAAACCAGCCCTCCCGCAGCTATTGCCGGTCTCTGCTGAGCACAGTCCTCCCTCCTCACTGATGTAGCCAGAATAAGGCAAATAAATAGATTTAAAAGTATTTGAGTCCTTATCGACAGCCACGGGGTCCCTCAGCCGGTTCAGAACCACGTGGCACTTCCCACCCTCCGAACCTCCCTCTTGGCCCTGGCCAGGGATGAGAGGGAAGGAGCAGTTTGGGGTGGTTTCGCTGCTTTTACAAAAGCAGCTGGTGGAGCACGGGGACAGGGAGGCACAAGATTTGCAGCCCCCAGCCCCTACGCAGGGGATGCCCCGCACCCCCCTGCCCCGGGGATGCCCGTCACGGAGCCAGCATCCCCCCCCCCAGCCCCGTTTCCCACCCAGGCACCGCAACCCAAAAGCAAATCCTGCTTTAAACCATTTAACCAAGCTTTTAACCATTAAAATAGTTACAATTTTAACCCTTTTAATTCTCTTGCAGCATCCTGCTGCAACCCAGGAGATGGTTAGCGCTGAGCGGGCCCAGCAAGGGCAGGATCTGGCCCCCACAGCCCATTGCTCCACTGAGAGCATCGTCACCCATCCTGCCCCATGGCACTGCATCCGAGCTGGGGCTGCTCGTCCCTGCCAGCCCGGCCCACTGCCACGCAGGCCTGGCATTTTATTTTTTCTCGCATTTTCCATAACTCCTCTCCGTGCGGTGCCGGGGAAGCGGGGCTGCACTGCAGTTCCAGTGCCGGCACCGATAGAGGCTCCCGGAGCCGCTTTCAGCCCTGCCTGATGCTCCCGGCTGCTCCATCACCTTCCCGGTCCCCAAAGTTCTCCTGGCTCTGTCACCTTCCCAGTCCCCAAAGTGCTCGAGGGGTTCACGGGGAATCCAGCGTCAGGCCACCCGCCTGCCTCAGCTTTCTGCTTCTAATCTAACCCGTGCACCGGTGGGTTCGGCTCTCGGGGTGCGCGTGGGGTGGTGGTGGGGAATTTGCTGATGTCTAACACAGGGCAAGCGTCTGCCACCCTCCTCCTCGGTGGGGCAAAGCCACCACTGCTGCTCTTCTCCCTGCTCTTTTCGTCAGCCAAAAGGCTCAAATATTAGGGCAGGGGAAGGCAGGGCTGTTGCACAGCCCCATCTGTTCCCCACCTGATTTTCCTGGGGAAAAAAAAACCAAACAATTATGCTTTCAAAAAATATAACCCTCTCTCTGCACTGTGTCAAGCATTTGGCAAGAATAGCTCAAAGAGTGCGGGGCCTTCCTTCTGAGAGCTGCTGTTTGATTTCTGGGGGTGCCGGTGTGATTTATTTGCAGCTTTTACCTCCTCCGTGCCCGGTTTTGGTCTGGGGGTTTTTTGGGGGGATGAAGGAGGACACGCCACACCAGGCCACCTCTTGCTGGAGCCCGCAAAGGAGCCTCCCCCTGCACACCTTGGGTGCTCAGAGCTGCCACAACAGGCAGAAAATGGGTGCAGCCTCATCCCAGCCCTTTTACCCCAAACCCTGCAGGCATTGCTCACCCCAAGGGAGCTCTCACAGGCCACAGTGGGGACACCAGAGTGACTTTTCTGGGGGACCCAGGTAAGCACATTCCATTCACCCCTCAGAGAAGAGCAATAGCATTAAAACCTTCAGGAATCACCTTCCCTGAGCCTGGAGCTGCTCAGCTTTTCCCCAAACCTTGCTAGAGGCAGGAGGGGAAACACCATGTCCTGCACCCCTGGGGCGAGCTGAGCATCCCGGGGCGAGCTGAGCATCCTGGGGCGAGCCGAGCATCCCAGGCCGCTCCGGTTGGATGGAGAAGAGAGGTGGCAAGGAACAGCCTGGAGTTCAGGGGTGAAACTCTCTGGGTTTGCACACAAGCACCCCAAACCTGGCGAAACCTCAGCACCCAAGAGCTGCCCCGGTGTTATCTTGGCTTTTGCTGGTGTCAACTGGGAGATTTGACTCTCTGGCCTGGCAGCAATCCTTCACTGGGGACTGAAGAGCTCTCCTCTCTAGTTGTGCACAAACTGAAGCAGTTGGGGATATCACCAACACATGGCTTAGTGGGTGGAGCTGGCTGGACATTTTTCTGATGGAAAATGACAATTCATCAAAAGCAAGATGTCACGCATAAGCGCAGTCCGTTTCTACAAAGAGTTTGTTTTGAAAGAGAAATTGGGAGGGGAGAAGCACTGAAACGAGATCAACACATTTTGCTTTGGGCTTTTCAAGAAGGAACACTGAGCTTGTTTAAAAAAAAAAAAAATCACTTTTCATTTTAATATTTCACATTATAGAGTCTAAAGTAATTTACTTTGCAATTTCACTCTGAGAAAAACATTGAAGTTTCAGCTCTTGTTCTTCGTCAGAAGTGGAAGAAAGGGGGAAGGAGAAGGGAAGAAAAACCTCAAGTATTGCCAATGAATTTAAAACATCCAGTTCCCCTTCCGGCTGTCTTAATGAGATCAGTCTTGAATCTATAGGAACCCCCTCAGGAAAAATCTCATTCAATATGTTTTCTCAACAACAACAAAAGATTAGGAATGGAAATGCCCATGGGAAAGGAGCAAGTTGGAGAACACTTTTTTTGGTGGGGGAGAGGGAGCTTTCGGAGAGGACGAGCATGAGAAGGTCCCGTGGGATGGGGGGAAGGGACCATCTGGAACTACTTGTTGTAGCGGATGCAACATCGCAGGGAGCGGCACCAGACGAAGCGTGTTGAGGTTGCGCTGAACCACCTCCCCTGCAGCCATTTCAGTGGGAGCAGTCGTGATTCAGCCCACCGAAACGAGCCCGGGATTTACCCCAACAGCGACACTTCTGTCCCTGGCTACATCAGGGAGCCCAGGCTCCAGATCTCCGGTCCAGGGAGCTGATGCTGCCAGAATAGGCAGCTTTGCTCTGGAGAAAAGCAAATTCAAAGCCTTTCTATGCAAAAAAAAAAAAAAAAAAAAAAAAGAAATCATCTCGAGGAAACGCAGCGGCAAAGAGCTCGTGGATGAGGCAGAGCAGCAATCCAACCCGCAGCTAGCTGCTGGAGAGGCAGTGCCCGAGCAGGGGCTGCTCCCAGCCCGCTCCCGTGCGGGAAGATGCCACGAAATGTTGGAGATCTACTGCAAAACCGTGCTAAGATGGGTGATGTGGAGCCCTGCGGCCGGTCACGGCTCACGCTGCTGCATCCCCGAGGGCAGAGCTGGGACTCGCTCTCCCTTCCCCGCAAAGTGCCACCGTCACTGCCGTCTCGCATCGAAGCTCCTTCCAGGAGAAAGCAATGGGGACAAGGGAGGCTCTTGGGCCTCCATACCGACCACCCCGCGTGCAATCGGTACCGGGCAAACCGGCACCCGAGACAAGCAGCGCGAGTGGAGGGAAAAAATCCACGCCAATCCTTTCAGTTTGTCTTTTTGTTGTTGTTTTTGGAAAATGCTTCCAACCGCAGGAAATAAAAGAGGATAGAGCTGGAGGGATGGCCAAGTCCTGGCAGACTCAATCCCCTGCTCCTCCTCTCCATCCCACTCCCCAGCACCTGCCTGGGGGTAGCGCTGCCTCCTGCTCCCCCCGCCCCCCAGCTCCGGCACACGGCTGCTTCTCCGGCAGATTTTTAACCGCCACAATGGTACGGGCAACGGCGCCAGGCCGATGCCAGCCACATCCCGGGCTAACGCTGCCGCCCCTTTTGTCTAGAGGGCATTAAAACCCCAGAAACATTGGGGTGGTGGTGGGGGACCGGGAGGCTGTCAGCGCGTGATGAGTGGCTGCGCAGCGTTACCCGTCTGGCACCGGTGCCCCTTGCCACAAATGCCATTGGCAAAGCTCTGCACAAACATCTTTTCAGGGCTCGCCTGGTTCTCCCGGCTGCCATAGAAACCCCTGTTTAGCTGAAAGTATATTAAAGGGTGGCGCTGGCCCTCGCGCTGAATTCATCACATTGTATTCCCCCAGAAGAAAAAAAAAAAAAAAAAAGAAAGAAAACCCACCCCTTTGTGCCTCTGCCTTCGCTTTCTCTGTCCAAGGGAGATGGTCGTTCTCCGGTTCATTTTGTACTTGCAATTGCATCCCCCCCCCCCGCCCCGTTCCCCGTGCGCGGCACAGCCCTGGGAAGGATGGCTGCGTCCCACCAGCCCTCACCTTCTGGCCTCCTCTCTCTCCATCTCCCCAAACACCACCAAGGAAGCACCAAAAGGTTCCTTAGAATTAAAAAAAAAAAGGCAGATATGAGAAAACTGAGGGGGGGGGAAATCCCTCCCTGCTCCCCCATCCTGCTCTTCTCTACCCGTTCCTCCCCAGCGCTGCAGACAGCCGTGGGCTAAATCCAGAGTTGCAGCCAACGGGTCCCAACAGGGTTTTTTGGGAGGCAGGGAGAAGCGGGCAGAGGAATATTTGGTCACAGACATCCCTTTCCTTACAGAACCAGACTGAATAGGAAGTTTCCAGCTTGAACAGCAGCAAAACCGCTACGGAATACATCTCAATTACAGATAAAATTATACGGAAGGCATGATTTGAGGAGGTATAAGCCTATTTTTTCCCCAACTGCTGAGCAAGCTCATCCCCTCAACACGAGCAAGGACCTGGCCCCAAAGGTTCCCCGTGCTGAGCGGAGCAGCTTCGCCCGCCCTCGCCAGCCCGGGAGGGACCTCGGGGGCAGCAGGGAGGTAATTTAGTCATTTCGGGCGCATCAGGCGGCGCGAGCTGGGAGTCACCTATTCAAGCAGATTTCATGCCCTGCCACTGGACGTATCTCTCTATCAGGGCGGCCGGCGGAGGTCTCGCAGCAGCACCCATGATCAACCCTCCAGCCCGCTCTGCACGGCCGAGCCTTTGTCCCACCACGGCGAAGACCCAAGCAGCCCCAGGGCACTCCAGATTTACACCGACGAGTCAAAAGGCCAACTGTGTTAGTTAAAAAAAAAAACCCAGCACTTTGGGGTTATAACCTGCGTTTTCGCTTCCGGAAAGGGGAAACCTCCCTGTTTCTTGCAGAATTTGGTCATGGTTTGTGACAAATTCCCCTGCAGTTTTTTTCCCCCTAGAAGATTTAATTTGGTTGGACATTTCCTCCCAAAGCTTCCCATTTCAGCAAAAAGGAATCCGTTTTGCCCCAATTTATTGGCCATTATTTTTAGGCAGTTCCCTCTGCAGAACAGTCCTCGAATCTAAACTGAACTTACTCCTTAGTGCTCACATCGGCGCCCGCAGAGGTGGCTGAACACAGCCGCTATCTCAAATCTGCCATGAAAGTATTTCTTAAATTTTCAAGAACCTTTTACCGATTTAATTTTTAAACCATTTATTTTACCTCCCCTGACAATAAAAGCAGAAAGGATCAAAGCCAAGCCCTTTTGTGGCTCAGGGTGCCCCTGCCATCAGCGCGCTTTGTTCGAAACACCCTCAAAGAAACTCTCATTTTGATCAAGAGCCAATTATAAAAATTGGGTTGGGGGCTTGCTTAGCTTTCGAGGTGTTAAAATTGTCAGCGCGTCTGTAAAGCTACCGAATGGCCACGCACAGGCAGAGTCTAACTTCGCCGGGCGGAGGGAGCACGGATGGAGGGGACATATCATTCCTTAAAGGCCTGTGGAGAAAAGCAGTTTCTCAGCTCAGGACCGAGCCCTTCATTCCTTATCCCTCCTGCACAGCAGCATTTTCCCTTCCCCTGCCACACGCAGCAAGTCCTGAGTTAGGTCCTCAGGAGCGCAGCATGGGGTTTGCTTGCCCCCAGTAGCTCAGTTGATCCCCACAGACACCTTGGGGGGCTGCAGGAGGAGGAGGGGGGGGTCCACCTGGCCCCACACAGCCCCCCCCCCCCCCCCATTCCAGCAGCAGGGCCAGGACTGCAGGCATAGCCCGGACCGAACTGACATGGGTGCAAGAGTGACCCAAAAGCCATCCCCTTCCCAGCCCCACATGCAGGCAGGGGGAGCTGGGTGTCTGCTCCAAGGTGGCCCCACACCAGGACCGAGCGTCCTGTGGCCCCGCAGCGCCGTACGGCCTTGCTGCAGGGACGCACGCACCCCAAACGCTTTGCTAACCTCCTCCTCGTGCTGCAGGAGCACCCACACTCGGAGCCTCCAAACCCACCCCATGAACCAGCACAGGGCAGCCACCAGCGTCCCCCACCGTGCCCCCCAGCCACCCCGGGAGCGGAGGAGCCCCTCGCTCGGGCCCACGCCGGCGCATCGGTCCCACTCGACGTCACGGCGGTGGGGGGACCCTGCCACGCTCGTCTGGCCGCTCTCTGCCGATCTGCATCACAAAAGCCCCATTCTTGCGAACTTGGGCGACCTCCCGACCTCGCCAGCTCGGGGAGTGAATGGCTTTAGTCTGCCACGACCATCATGTCACTTTGATTAGTGCGTGAATAAACTCTCAATCCCGGGCTGGGGGAGGCAGGGCTGGCGGGAGCCGCGCTGGCTCGCAATCCCGGCCGCGGGGACGGCACCCTCAGTCCAGCACCCGGGGATGGCCGCAGATGGGATCCCACCACCCAGAGCACCTTCGCCCCTCTGCCAGCCAAACCAGACCACGTAACCCACCGCCCTGCCCTGCGTGCAAGGAGCCGGTGGCACTGAATCCCACCTCGGTGTTTGGGGGTGACCCCAACCCCTTCCCACCACTGCCGCCTCCCTTGATGGTGAGCAGAGCAGCTAAAATGAAAAGTTGAAGGACCCCCAGGGAAATACTGCCAGTCTCCCTCATTACTTCAGTGCCCAAAACTCGGGCAGCAGCACCAAAAACACCGTCGGGGAAGCTCCCTGTGCCAAACCCCGCTGTAAGCACCGTTTGAGCAGACCGGGCTGGCTCCAGCCCAGGTCCCTTCAGCCCCTGAAAAGGTTCACAAAGGGCTGCAGGAGCCTCCGAAACATCTGACTCTTCCCAAATTGCACAGGGAAAGAGCCGTGAGGGCAGCCACCTCTCCCCAGCCCGGGGCAGGATTTTCTGAGCACACGGATGCCTCTGGATCCATGGGAAGCTCAGCCATGCGTTTCTGTGACAACAGGCAGCCGGTGCCGTTCACCCAAAGGAGGGATGGGTGCTGCGGGGACAACCAGGCTGCCCCTTGCCCCGAGGATGCTCCTAGCTCGCTCGGGTCCAGCGGCCGCATCCAGCTCCGCAGGGATGGCCACGCAATCCACCCCCCCCCCCCCCAAGCTTCCCCTAAGAAATCAAGCATCATCTGGGGAATCAAAAAAGGTTGCAAGAGCTGATAGCAAGCTTTCAGGCAGGCAGAAACTCATGCTTTGGGGGGAAAACCTGGGGGATCTTGTATTTCAGGAGGCCCTGAAGTCCGCTTCAATTTACAAGCCAACCTGCAGTACGTAATGAGTCTCAACCATCTGCTTTTGAGGAGAAGCTGAACTCTTCCACGTCCCTCCCGCTCGCTACGCATCCCACAATATCTAATAAACCCCAAGTTGTTCAACACCTATCAAAACTGCCAAAATATCACCATTTTAAGTCTAAAAATGCGAGATCTGTAGAAAAGGGTTCGGAAGACAGTAAATTAGGCCCTGCACGAAGGGCTCTACATGGGAAGCTAATGACCTTTTGTCTCTCCTGTCTACAGACGGGCCTCATTTGCATGTATGCAGTTGGAATAATCTCGCCCATATTTCAAGCGTGTGGCTGCATCCCCGCGTCCTCCTCCAGAGAGGTTCCCTCCCGCTGTGCATGCCATTATAATAGTGCAGCCACTTCAGACTGCCTTTAAAGCCACCTAGACACCAGCCAGGCTTCTCCAGCCCGACGGGAGACTCTCCCCACGGAAGAGAAAGAGAGATTTGAGGCCCCGTATGTGACAAAACTGAGAAGTCCCAATGTGGCACGGCTGGGGGACACCCCAAGCTGCGAGACCCCAAGAGCAGTGCCCATACCTCAGCTATGGGGAGCATCCCTGGGCTTTGGGGGAGCTGCTCCAGTTAACAGCCCCCACCCTCCTCTGGGGACCAAGATTTTAGCTTGATCTCAGATTTACGGAGCCCAAGCGTTTTACCAGATCCCTGTGCTGCAAGCCGAAGCCCTGGGATGCCCTTTCTTAGGTGCTTTGAGGATATTTTTGAAGCAATTCCCAAAGGGCAGGTTAAAAATATTGGAAGTGGAAAAATCTGGGTGCCACTTGAGGTCTCTCCCCACCTCTCCCTGCTCATGTTGCTTCTCCTCAAAGCCTGGAGGTATCTCAGAGCTGGTTTAACAGCCCAGGGAGGAGCTATGAGCCTGACCGGGGGAGGCTGGTGTTACTGGGGCCAGAGCAGCTCTTTGCAACATCCACGAACCCAATTCCCACTCAAGACGTGCGGCAGCAAGGCGGCTGCGCTGGCACAGGACACCTTGCCCAGCAGAGCCGTCTGGTAGCACTTGGCTTCACACCGTCCAGCCTCATCCACCTGCCCCACCGAGATCCCAAGAGCAGGATTAGCCCTGGCTCAGAGCAATCCGGATTGCAAGAGCCAGAGCAATGCAACTCAGGTAACCCTGGCTGCACCCTCCATGCCAAGACCCCGAAACACTGAGCACCAGTCCCCCCTTTCTCCCCAGTCCTTTCCAAGGCTTCCAGCAGTAAAAAAAAAAGAATTCTCCCTCCTTTATGCCATGGTGCCCCCTCCACTGAGCCCCAAGACCTGGTCTCAGCCCCTCTCCCTGCGCCAGGATCAGGCCCGGCCGGGAGCAGAGCGACTCCGCTAACAATAATGCCTCCCCTTCGGGCGCTGGGAAGGCAGCGCCGTGGCAAACACAAGCCCTCAGACAGGCAGAGCTGTCAATCCGGCCCCGATCTCTCAAAAGATTGATTAAAGACAAAAAAAAACAAACAAAAGAGAAAAGGGAACTTATGGACATGAGCTGAGAGGCGGGGAAAGAGGGGAGGGGAAACGAGCCCGGCCAAGTTAAAATTCCGACGGAGAAGTTGCAGCTGAACTATAGAGTCTAGACAACCATTCACGGCCCCGGCCCCAATTGTTATATAGCCTCTATTGTCTTAATTAACCATTTTAGCTGAAATGGGAGCAGACAAATCTTTTCTTCTCCGTTCCACCCCTCCTCTGCTGCACACTCATGCAGACAAACACACAACCGAGTCAAGTGCTTTGATTTAAAAAAAACCCTCGGCATATACACACACACACACACGGAGACACCTTCTTTCGGGGGAGATCTTTGCAAGGCTCCTTGAGAAAAATCACTCGCCAAACAAGCAAGGGGAGAGGGGCTAGTTGGAGGTGGGGGGAAAAAAAAAAAAAAAGAAATGCAAATCCTGACGCAACATGAATGGGAACAAATGGGTTGATTCTTTTAATCTCCTAATGTGCTTAATAAAGCATTATTGCAATGCAAATTTTATTTTAATGCTGTACATATTTTATTTGACATGCTGGTAATTTTAGTTGGCTGAACAATCCGCCGCTTTGTTTTACCGAGTTATTTCTGTTTGGGGGGATATTTTTGAGGGTATCATGGGACTTCTGCCAACTGATACCCCCTGGGAATCTCTGCAGCACACTCTTCAGAGGCTTAAGCTAAAAAAATAAATAAATAAGAGGGCCAAATTCTCCTCTCATGACCCCAGCAGAAATGCAGGAGCAATTCAGAAGCATGTCTCACCCCCCTCTCTGAACCCTCACAAACCCCACAGCCTCTTTTCACTCCTCCCACCGGTTGCCTTCCTGCCCGCTACATCCCATTTACACTGATTTAACTGGGTTTTAGTGGAAAAAACCCAACCAGCAAAGCAGGCGGTTACCCTCACCGAGGACGCCAGCGTGAGGTTCTGCCCTGGGTGCACGGGGAAGGTGCGTCGGTGCAAGAGGACCTCGGTGCAGAGCCCTGCCCGGTCCTGGGACACTCCGGTCCAAACCAAAGACAAGGCAGAGCCTTTCATCCCCCCCATCCAGCCTTCTCTAGGGTGGGTTTGGGATTTATCTGCTCGGAAGGGTGCCTGCCCCTTCCGAAGGTGTTTGCAGGAAACATTCCCGCTCCCCGGCTCATGGTCTGCGTGTTGCTAATATTGTCCTTTCCTCACCGTAAACCGAAATCGGGCATCTCTGCAGGGACACCATAGAGCTGCACCAGCCTCTCCTAAAGAAATCAGGGCTTTACAAACATTTTGAGAACCAGCCTTGCCCTGAGGGGGGGAGCCTGCCTCATTTTATGCCAGTGTGTCAAGGTACAAACCTGATTGCACAAGAAAGAAATTAGTGACAATTATAATCATCGTGCCGGGCTGCAGCTCTCTAATAGAAAACTGTCATTTTGGCAGGATAAATGCAGCTCAAAGAGCTCTGTAAAACAAACATAGATGTGTGCAAATGGGCAAGTTTGTGAACGCTCCCGAGTCCACTCGGAAAGGGTTTGGTTTGGGTTTTTTTTTTTTTTTTTTCAGCACAGAGCTGAGCATCAAACCGCTCCCCGCACGTAGCGAACCCAGGGACTGCTCTGCTCCCCCGTGGAAACCCCGAGAGATGAGCGGAAGGGCAGCGAACAACCACACGAAGCACTTTGGGAGACAAGAGGCACAGGTGGAAAAGCACAGAAAAGGGATGCAAAAGCCTTTACGAAATGCACTCGTGGGGTCCTGGAGCTGGAGACCCCCCCCAACAGAGCCTGCAACCCTCTCCCGTTTCACTGAACTCCTCCTGCCGCAGCGTTTCCTGAGGGCAGGGGGTGGAAGCACCGCTCTGATGATGGGGACGGGCTCCTCTGGCAGGATGGAGAGAAGGGAGCCAGATCTTTTGCAAAGACCTTGAGCGCAGAGGGAGCACTCCTCACTGCAAGCCTGAAAATCCAGACCCCAGATCTGTGTGGCAGCAGATTTAGGAGCAGGCAGGGAGCTCGCCCCGTCCTCCCCTCAGCCCCGCAAGGGTGCAAGGCTTTGCTTGCGCCCTGGTGCGGAAACCAGAGGCATGAAGGGGGGTCAACGGTCTTCTCTTCACCTCTGGGGAAGATTGATCCCTCCACAGTTAAACGCAGCAGTTCAGAGACGGTGTCAGGAAGCCTTTCAGCTGCTGATCACCAGCAGGGAATGGCTGCAGGAAGGATTAAGGGGATTAACGTGGTCCAGGAGCTACTTCTAAGAGGTTTGCCACAGCCAAGCAAGCTGGTCTGCAGGGCGAGGAGGGCCAAGCAGGGACCCTTGCCTTCACCGAGGGAGCAGGGAGTTTGCAAGTCAAGAGGTCCAAAAATGCATCCTGGCCTTTAATGTCCTCCCTCAGGACCCGCCACAGCTGTGCAAACCCACTGAGCTGTCACTAGTGCCCTCCCAGGAGGCACAGAGCGGCGTTTCTGGGCAGAAGAAGCCAGTTCTGCCTACCCACATTCACAGCCAGGTCTGCAAATTCCCAAATTCCCATCTCACTTCATTCCTACAAGGTACGCAGGGCACACGGGAACAAGGACCACAGAGACTTCGTGCTTTGAGCCCTGCTGGGGAAACCTGAGGGGCATGAGACCCATCGTGCTGGCTTAGCCTCCAGTCACCCCACATGGGGGGGGGGTCCCATTCTCCAGCCACTTGCAGCCAACAAGTCCGGCTGTGCACCCCTTCCCACCTACACCACCTTCACCAGGGCGCTCCATCCACTGCCAAAGCCGTTTCACGAAGGTCTTCCAGACGAGCAGACCCTACAAAGATGATCGGCATCACCAACGCCTCGATAAAACCTTTAAGATCATCCTCAACAAGAAAACAGCCAGACCCTTAAGGACATACAGAAAACAGAGGCCAGCCTGAGAGCTGAGGTGCAGGAGGACCAGCGCTGGCGTGGCTGCACACCACAGCCTGCAGCAAGGTCAGAAGCTGAGGTGAAGGTAGAGAGAAACCAGAGCCCTTCCATGCCCTCCTTTAAATAGAGCAGCAGCCCCAGGAGCCCAGGCTGGCCCCTGCCCTGGTCGCTCACGGGTCTCGGGTGTCATCTCCTCAGGCCCATGGCGGGGACCACAGCTTGTTTCCACCGCCCAGCTGCTAGCACTCCGCTTGATGCCTGCCCAGCTGGGGTGCAGGAGGGACCTAGAGCAGGTGGAGCTGGGGTGGTGGGAGCTTGCTGCATGACCATCACGTGCATGCTCCAGCCATCGCATGTGTGCTCCAGCCATCACGTGTGTGCTCCATCCATGGCACGTGTGCTCCAACCATCACGTGCATGCTCCATCCATTGCATGCGTGCTCCAACCATCATGTGCATGCTCCATCCATTGCATGCGTGCTCCAACCATCACGTGCATGCTCCATCCATGGCGTGTGTGCTCCAACCATCACGTGCACGCTCCACCCATCGCATGTGTGCTCCATCCATCACATGCGTGCTCCAACCATCACGTGCATTCTCCATTAATCACAACCACACTCCAGCCATCACGTGCATGCTCCACTCATCACATGCATGCTCCATCCATCGCATGCGTGCTCCAACCATCATGTGCATGCTCCACCCATTGTATGCGTGCTCCAACCATCATGTGCATGCTCCATCGCATGCGTGCTCCACCCATTGCACATGTGCTCCAACCATCACATGCATGCTCCATCCATCACGTGTGCTCCATCACGTGCATTCTCCATTAATCACAACCACACTCCAGCCATCACGTGCATGCTCCACTCATCACATGCATGCTCCATCCATCGCATGCGTGCTCCAACCATCATGTGCATGCTCCACCCATTGCATGCGTGCTCCAACCATCATGTGCATGCTCCATCGCATGCGTGCTCCACCCATTGCACATGTGCTCCAACCATCACATGCATGCTCCATCCATCACATGCGTGCTCCAACCATCACGTGCATTCTCCATTAATCACAACCACACTCCAGCCATCACGTGCATGCTCCACTCATCACATGCATGCTCCACCCATCACATGCATGCTCCAACCATCATGTGCATGCTCCACCCATTGCATGCGTGCTCCAACCATCACATGCATGCTCCATCGCATGCGTGCTCCACCCATTGCACATGTGCTCCAACCATCGCATGCATTCTCCATCCATCACGTGCATTCTCCATTAATCACAACCACACTCCAGCCATCACGTGCATGCTCCACCCATCACATGCATGCTCTAACCATCACGTGCATGCTCCAACCATCGCGTGCATGCTCCAACCATCGCATGCGTGCTCCATCCATCACATGCATGCTCCAACCATCACGTGCATTCTCCATTAATCACAACCACACTCCAGCCGTCACGTGCATGCTCCACCCATCACATGCATGCTCTAACCATCACGTGCATGCTCCAACCATCGCGTGCATGCTCCAACCATCGCATGCGTGCTCCATCCATCACATGCGTGCTCCAACCATCATGTGCATTCTCCATTAATCACAACCACACTCCAGCCATCACGTGCATGCTCCGTCCAGCCAGGCCTGGCTTAGGGAGCGCACAGACAAGACCTGTGCCCTGGAAAGGGGCTGGAGGGTCCAGAGGATGGCAAGGGGGCTGTTGCCTCTGCACAGCGCACTAGAGTCTTCATCTTCGTTAAAGCCTCCAGGCACGCTTTTAATGTTACCTCTCTAATAATAATATTTCATCTGCCTTATCTGATTAGGTTAGGCTCATTTGATTTTTGCAAAACACCTTTAATCACCTTGCAAATTCCCCATCATTATAAACAGAGCCACCACAAACATTTTCAGCAATCCAAGTTTTATTTTCAGCAGTCCTTTTTTTTTTTTTATATGCAAGAAAGGCAGTTGTAAAAAAAAAAAAAAAAAATTTAAAAATATGAACAAGACAGAGGCTGAGAAAACATTAACAAGGCCCTGTGCTTTCTGCTAAAGTGCCTTCATTTCATTATCATTAAATTTGCCTGGTAATTAGATTTTGGTGCATGAATATTTTAAAAAAATGTAACAGACAGGCTGTCAAAAAAAAGCACGACAACATCAATTCGATAATTTTTTAGACAGAGACATTCATAAGCAATTAACGCAGATTTCCTGGGTTTGGAGACTTTTTTTCTTTCTTTCCTTCTTTTTTTTCTTCCAGCCTTGTATTATTCACCTGAAATCAAAAGAAAAAGAAAGTCACTGTAAACATCAGCACTTCCATTTCTGCTATTTTTTTCCTGGTTTGCCAACACGCTAACATGATCCCAGTGCCATTTTTCCCTCTTGCCGGCCATGCGGAGCCCTCGCTTAGCATGCTCCGGCTCTCCTCTCCCTCGCCTCCCACCCCAGCCTTGCTAAACACAGGCAGGCACCAGGTTGGGTCATCCATCAGACCTCCCCACTCCTGCAGGACCAGATTAAATTAAGGTTGCATGAAGCTTCTGTCTTGATCTTCAGGCATTTCTGCTGAAAACAGTGATTTTGATCACTATTTGCATAATTGTACAGTTACGTATTCACCGGGTCTCTAATTATACGATCTGTGTTCGACACTGCTCCAGACGAGGGGAGGTTTGCGAGGGGCATACTAAACCGGCTGCTCTGCAGTTATCCCCCTGCGCCCCCGGGCCTGATCCTGGCTCCGGGGGAGCTCGAGTACGACCCCCTTCCCACAGCTCCTCCTCGCAGGCTGGTGACCACCAAACCAGGGTGGGGGACAGCCCCCCGCGCTTGCCCTCCCCACCCTATTTGTGCGTGAGACACGCACCGAGAGCGATGTCAGCCCCCCAAAAAGAGGGGTTGTGGTTGGGATGCCGGTCCTTGCTCTACAGCTACCAAGACGACCCCCTGCAGAGCCGTCATCCTCCGGTTTTCACCCAAAGGGATGTAGTCGAGGTGCAGCACCACGAGCCTCTCTCTTGCCCGTGCCGCACGTTTCCAACAGGACCCAAAGGTGGATGGAAAACAACACAGTCCCAAATTTCCCCTTTTTTTTCCCCTCCTCAGCGATCCCAGAAGAACCTCACGTGCCAGAAAGAAATCCAGCCCGGGAGCTGTTTGCTGGGATGATTCAAGATCTGAGCTGTTTTGGAGGTGGGGGTTCAGTCCATGCCCAGTTCAGCCCAGACCCCAGACTCCATTTCCCGTACGACCGGTACGGTGCCACCGACCCCGTGGACATGGCGAGGAAGGAGCTGGTTGCTCCCCATCAGCTTCTTGCACTTGCAAGTTGGGGCGGGGGCAAGTTCCTGCTCCCTCCTGAGCTCTTCATTACGAAAGCAGCAACATTTGGCGGGCTTTTATTTCAGACAGAGCTTCCAAAGTTCCTGGGTTTAGTCCTAAATCAGGACCCAACACTTGAAATACTCTAGAAAAGGGGCCTTTTTCCTCTGCACATCCCAAGTCCTTAAGAAATCAAGTTCTTATTTTAACTGAGCCCTCGAAATGCCGAAAGCCCGGCCAGACCCCAGCGTTCGGTCTGTGCTCTCTTACAAGAGCAACGTTTTGCAGTAAGCCCCACTTGGGATACCTCAGGCTTATTGCGGACAGGTAGCCAAAATGATCTTTGCAGGTCTTAAAGAGCAGGCACCAGAGCTAATAAGTGTGCTGGGAAGAGAAAACAATAACAAAATCCCCCCCAAACCCCAATTATTTGACCTAAACATATGTGGATGTTAAAAATCTGTGTCTATGTTATTTTTTTATTATCGCTATCAACGCGATCATCATCTCTGGCAAATTAAAAATACACAAAACAGCCACACACAAAGAAAATCCTAGACCTCAACTCGGGTCATGCCTTCCTAAAATCTCCTTTGCAAGGTTTTATCGGCAAGAGCAGGGAGTAGAAGCAGTTGGTACAAGCAGCTGAAAGACCAAATCAAAAGCATGTGAGCAGATTAAAGAATCAATCTCTCCGTTTGATGCAGAGGAAATCCCACTAATTATAAAGAAGGGGCTTATTTCCTGGAGTCACTCTGTTTGAAGTCATCAAAACTAGTAATACTTAATTACTCTACTTTATGGAATATATAACATCGAGCCCCTTCTCCCACTCGCCAGTCCTCTGATGCCATCGCTGGCGCTGGGGTTTCCAGGGGGTTATGGTGATGTTCCTCCTGTACCTATGCACTTATTTATTCAAATGAAGCCCTTAACAGCCCTCGCATGAGCCTGCGGGGAAGCATTTAAACGTGCTTTAAAAGGAGGTTATAATGAAAAAAAGGAAAAATAAAAATCCAGAGTGATTTAGCCATGCAAACTACCTGGCTATTATTGCAAGTGTGTGTGCATTGTGTGCGCGCCGTGCCAGCAAACACCTTCAAAATCAGAATTCAGCTGGAGTAAAGGTATTTGCCTCATCCTAATCCTTGGAAAGGGAAGGGGACTGGCAGTGGTGTTACTGAAACACGGCCTCCACAAGCACTTAAGCAGCCCTTCGGACCTTGCTGAGCAATCTTTGAATGCCCAAGTAAGAGAAGAGCGAGCTGCCAGCTTTTGGTTTATGGACACATCTAGATTACATCCATAGATTCAAAAAAAACCAAACAAACATTCCAGTATTTTGAGGAAAAGCAAGAGTGACAGGTAGGCACGGGATCTTCTCAGAATTGGTATAAAGCTATTTAATATCGAGGACTGTCTGATTTTCCTCATCTCTCTAGGTGGCTGTAGGGCAAACCTGGTCAGGATGTGCTTTGCCCAAGGGCCAGCAACTGCCAGTCTCATAAAACACCACGCTAAATCTCCGGTTTCTGGAGCCAGGTGATTAACATGGAGGGGAATCATAGCTTTCGTTAAAAAAAAAATAGCAATAATCGTATTTTTACAGGTTGAGAGAAGCCTTGAAACATGTGACCCAAGAGATTCAGGCAGGAAAAGGCAAGTAAGTTCATTTTTATCAAGTCTTGCCATTCTCGATGCAATCTCAAGGGGAGCTGAACACTCCCGAGCGCATCCCTGGCACTGAAGCTGCTCCCAGGACCTGAGTCCTCAGGCAAAGCCATTCCTGCCGAGGGAACGAAGCCCACGGGAGCAAAACCCTCTCCCGGGATGAGATTAGGGTCTCTAAGCCCATCACTCTTCTAAAGGCAACCTCCAGGGAGCAGGTTTCATGAAGAGCTGCCCATTTCCATGGCTGGGCAGCACCAGGACAACCCAGGTTTGGGTTTGACTTGCTCAACCCTGGCTGGTTATGAGACTTTTTCCAAATTGCTCTCTTTTTCCTACTAAGCTGGTAAATTTTGGAGGGGAGAGACAGGAGCACACCTTTTCCTTCATCACCACCTACACACACCTACCTGGGTCTACGGGCGCTACACAGACATCGCTATTACTAGTAGCAATAATAAATCTTGCTGCTCCGTCCCGGAGTTTCTCCCAAATAACTGAGTCCAGCTGGGGGAGCGCACGGGAGATGTGGAGCTATGCGCCGCTGTTTGAAATTCTGGACATACCACCCCGCGTCGGGAACGTCTCAGGAATGCTGCTGTGGAGTCATGAGGCTTCACAGCCAGGAATTGGGGGTGAAAAGGGTTTTTTTCCTAAGACAGAAAGAGAAGAAATCTGCTAAGCCCAGGTTTGACCTGACTGGGGAACGCAACTGAGCTCCACACAAGTTCAGCTGGCCTCAAAAATCCCTTTTAAGGTGCCTGAGCTTTGCCAAAACACCAAGCCGGAGCACATCGCTCAAAACCCCTCAACCTGCGCAAGGACCCTGGGTGGGAGAACGGGCGAGCGCCGTGCTCAGCAGCATCCGCACCGCAGGGCAGGGCTTGTAGCTCACCGCTCCCCCTGCTCTCACCTACGCCCTTCCTCGCTGCTTTTTGGTCCCAGCAGACTCCCCAGCACCGCTGGGCTGTGCGGGAGGACGGATGGGCAGCGTGGCATCCGCGCAGACCTGGAGGATGAGAGCTCAGTTTCCAGCCCAGTGACGCATCTGCTCTATGTCCCCAGTACTGCATGGCCCCACCGAGACGTTCTCTGCTTGGGGTTCTCCTTTTGAGAGTGAGCATCCGCCTGGAGAGGCACAGCTCGGAGCTCTCTTCGCTGCATCTTTTACACGCTTGCATAATATGAATCAGAATAATATTTCCCTGAGCAACACAGGGAGCATTCCAGCACTTAGCCACTTGCAGGTGATGGGAA
This sequence comes from Gymnogyps californianus, assembly GCF_018139145.2. Classification (NCBI taxonomy): domain Eukaryota; kingdom Metazoa; phylum Chordata; class Aves; order Accipitriformes; family Cathartidae; genus Gymnogyps; species Gymnogyps californianus. Next base: position 877,621 of record NC_059499.1, on the reverse strand, counting down.
TAGTTCGAGCTGGACCTGAAATAAAACTCTCACATCTCAGTCCCTCTAGAACTGAGAAAAACCCAAGATGAGCCTATTGCTGACAATTTTTTGCCTCGCCTTTGCAGCTCTAAGGTATCAAAGGAGGAAAAGAAGGATCCGCTGAGAGGGGAACATCCCCGTCTTTGCTGGCTGGTAAGAGAGCAGCGAGAAAGGAATTGGATTTTATCCAAAGAGGCTTGCTAGGGCTGGAGACTTTCTTCCCTGCAATCATGGCCACAGGCAGCAGCGAGGAGCAGACCCGGGTCTGAGCTCCACGTCTCCGTCTCCGCCACGAGAGCGATGACCTGCTGCGGGTGGGAAGGTGTCCGGGCTGCATCCCCGCTGCCCGGGGGGGGACGGCCTCCGGGCAGACAAACAGACTTAAACCCCGGCCTGGTTCTAGCCCTGTCCTACGTCAGAGCTCCGTGCAGTGCTCCTAACAGCGGAGCACAAACTAAAATTTTGGGGGCTGCTGCTTTGCACGCTGCCCTGAGGCCGCAGGCGACGGACGTTTTCCCCGTGCAAGCTCAAAAAGGGACGCGGGCTCAAGCAGAGGCGATTTCTGTGCCTGAAAAATGAACGCATCTGCAGGACCTAAACCTGTAAGCACAAGGGCTTAAACGCTCTGCTGGGAGGGGTGCGGGAAGGGGGTCCCGCTCCCCTTTGGCTCTCCCTGGAGGAAGGGGCGAGCAGGTCCCCAGCGTTGCCGTCGAGCGAGGACCTCGCCGCAGCCCGGCCGAGGTCTGTTTGTCACTTTTCCTTCATTATTTGCAGTTTGTACACAGGCGTCATTAGGGATTCATTCGGTTTCCCTAGCAGCAGGCATTAGTCTGGCTTCCCTTTCCCCCTTCTCTCGCCAGCGCCCTTTATTTTTAGTGTCTTATTTACAGTTTGACAGAGTAACTGTAACCCTTGCAAGCTACTCCAGCGGCTTTAATCGGGGGAATAATGGGTCCTGTCTGGCGATGAATAGAATTTAGGGGACAGATTGTTCCACACTCGCCCGGTGGGGTAATTTATTTATGTGCGCACTTGTCAGGAGGAGAAAGGGACGGGGGATCTGTATGCGCCGAGGACACTGCCGGCGCTGAAAGGGAAGGGAGAATGGAGCCAAACGCCCCAGATCCCACTGCCCCCCCCCTCCGGCAGCTGAATGCCTCCGATGGCCGTGAACTTGGAGGGGCCGAAAGCCCCATTCCCAGGCCCTCGGCACGTCAGCGGGGCCGCCGAGCGGCTGGGCTGCCGGCAGCGGGGCTCGGGGCTCCAGATGGGTCCGGCCGCGGCGGGCAGCCCTCCCCGGCACTGCCTCGCATAGCCGCGGCGCGGGGAGCACGTCCCATAGCAACGGTACAGTAGCAGGAGCACAGCGGGGGTCTGGGAAGAGAGGCAAAGCCCTCGGAAAAATACAGGATGGGTCCAGACAATGGCCCTCTCTCATATCATAAATTACACGGCAGCAACAAAAGGGGACAGATCCTGCCCTCTTCCCTGCTCCCACAGCCCGCGTGCTTGCTGGGTGCCGGTGGGCACCCCTGGGCATGGGGACAGTGGCGGCACAAGGGAGAGGTGGTGGCATTGCACCTCCCAGCCCGTGACATCTCCTTCATCCTTTCCCTGTCCCCTAAAGCGCATCTCCTTCGCTCCGCGGCATCCCTGCTTTCTGCCCCAAAACGCTGCCTGAGCATCCACCGCCTGGGCACCAGAGTCGTCCATCACACCGTGACTGTGGTTCCTCAGCCGATGCTAACTGCGCCCAGGATCGGGGAGAAATGGTTCCAGAGGTGGGATGCTTTCTCCTCCTTCTGCTCTTCAGAGAAAAGGCCCTTTTGCTCCTTTTTCCTTTCTGTGGCCCAAGGCTGGGAGCATCTTGCATCCAGAGCCGACAGCAGCAACGTCTCAGCTCAGCTTCTCCCATGAGCTTTTGCCCGGCGATGGCTGGGGCCAGAGCAGGTTCCATCGCAGCCGTCCCTGGGTTCCCGTGCGAAGCAGGACAGCGGGATCCACTGAGCGCCAGGGCCACCTCAGCCAGGCGATGGTCCCCCCTTAGCAGAGAGGATTCACCCCGCAGAGACCCCAAGAAGAGGCGGGACAGACGTGCAGGGGGTCCCTTCGCACCCACAACTGCCAGGCAGCATCAGGCTGAAAGAGAAGGGGGGCTCAGGCTGATCCCACCCGGACCCAGCCATGGAGGTGCTGAAGCTCCACCAGAATTTGTTGCTGATGTCCCTTAAACGTCTCCCCGCTTGGCCTGGCTCCCACCTACGCTTGGCACCTTTCCTTTTCAAAAAAGCCTTAAAGTTAGCGTATAATTACACTTTCTACCTAAGTGAAGACCCTTTTGAAGTTGCCAGCGTGGTATAAAGACACCCCTGGTCTGGCCACACGCTTTTTACACCCGTGTAGCCATTCTGGCTGCAGGGGGATTTGCCTTCACCGCTCTCTTGGTAGAGGCAGGAATGAAACCGCCACGGCTGCAGACTCCGAGCCCTGGTAACAGCAGCCACGTCGGTACAGAGCATCTTTCTGTTCCTGGGGTTTTACCAGTTGACCGGTGTACTGGGAGAGATGCTTAGAGCTGGGTGAGCTGCGGGAGCCTGAGCGTGGGCAGATGTCCAAGCAAGCACCTAGACCCACCTCGCCCATCCCAGGTTCCTCTCCCGCAGGTGAAGATGCTACAGGGACCATGGTTTCTGGCTACATTAGACTTCAAACCACGCGAGCAGCGAGCTCGTGGATGGCATAGGAGGACTAAACCAGACAGAAAGCACCAAGATGTCATCTCCAGGCCATGGTGCAGAGAAGTACAAAGTCTTCTCTGGATCTCCGCTGGCCGGAGGACAGCCTGTGCGATGCTCCTGGCATTTCTCCGCCGCCCCAGGACCAAAGGCGATGCGCTGGCTGCTTCAGGAGCAGAGGTTTGACCGATGGACCCCAAGGCCCAGTCCCACCATCGGTGAGAGCTCTCAGCCAGCACAAGCAACTGGGCATGCTGGAGCAGGGCTGCAGGTGGAGGTCTAGTGAGGTGGGGACAGTGTCTGCCCGGACGCATGGACAGGACCTCACCCCAGGGGCCCTCCACCAGCTCACGGCTGGGGGACACACTCAGACCAAGAGCCTCTTTCAGGGAAGACCTTCCCCTTGGCAGAGAGATCAAGACCTCTCCTTGCTCGGCTGAACTCAAGCCAAGGCAAAAGTCCTTGCATACACTTAAAAAATGAAAGAAAAAGGTCTTTGCACCGGAAACCTGTGGGGCTTTCGCTGCCCCGTGCCACGGGCAAGCACCCCGGCGGGTGCAGGCAGCCCGGCTCCCGGGGGTCAAGGGCAGCCCCTGCACCGCTCTGGCCCACCACGAGAGGAGAGCGGTGACGATCGGCAGCGAGACCTGTGGCACGGTTGCGTCGGGCCTGGGAGGGGGGAACCCCCTCGTCCGGGTACAATGACTGTCTATTCTGCTGATCACAAGCCTAATCCTCTTTGGTTTTTAATTGGCATTTGGGCTAAGCTGATTTAAACCTCTTCACCTTGTTGGGTCCCCCCCTCCCCACTTCTTTCTTTTCTTGGGGTTTTTTTTTTTTTGGTTTTGGGTTTTTTTTTTTTTTTTTTGGACCAAATAACAACACTGCCATCACCAAGTCCCCGGCACAATGACATCTTTGTGCGAGGGCGAGAGGAGAGGAAAGGGGAAGGGAGGGGGAGAAGGGAAATGTGCTGAACCCACTCGGAAACAATGCGGAGTTTGTGATTCAGACTTGACCACTGGCAAAGGACCCGCTTCAGCTGCGCGTTGTTAATAAACGCACTGTCCCTTCCCAGCCCCGCTCCCCCTGCCCATCACCTCCGCCTCAGGCCAGCTGCCCACCGGCGCGGGCTCTACCTGCAGTCCCCATCCCTCAAAGGATGCGGCATCCCCGCACCCCGATGCGACCCACCGGAGCGGTACCCACATCCCACCCCGGTCTCACCAGCGAGCTGCCCACGGGGCGATGCGCAGCGGCAGGACGGGGACGTCTCGGTGTCCTCTCCGTCCCATCCGTCCCCGAATCGGTGCTGGTGTCCCCACGCCGAAGCCCTGTGCTGGCCGGCAGCCCTGAGCAGCCTGGATGGATGTTGGTGCAAATCGTGATCTACATCGTGCTCCAGGCCAGGGTCTGCTGGCAGGAGGAGGAAGAGGAAGAGGAGGAGGAGGGTGCACATGGGATCAGCCGTGGTGAGGGGGTTCTGCTGAGGGTCCTGTAAGACAGGTCCTGCTGGCAGCTCCTGCACGGCCAGGGTCTCATGGCTTTTGGAGGGTGGGTTTTTTTCGATATAGCCCCCACCCCTGGGTTCATGCTATAGCGAGCCGATCTGAGTTAAAAACAAAAGCGACAGAAACACCTTTAGTACCCTCCTTCCATTTAAAAGACAAAAAAAACCCCAAAACCCAAAGAACCCCAAAGGAGCCCTTTGTTCCTGCGAGCGGGAAAGACACCTCTCACGGGGTTTGAGGATTACAAACGTTGGAGTTAACAAACCCGCGATAACAGAAGTTAAACACAGAACAAAATCAACGGTTGGTCGAGACTTTGGGCCAAGCGGATGGCGAGGAAGGTGCTGGCGACCACAGAGCTTTTGGCCTCTCTTTTTTCCCCCCATCATGTGGTCACCGTGGTCTTGCACCAGTCCCCGAGCATTTGCTACAGGGACACGCAGCCCATCCGGCGGCGTGCCGGTGCTAAAGACTGCCCAGTGTAAGAGCTTATGGAAAGCCTTTTAAAAAAAATAAATAAAAAAAAAAAATCCACTTACCGGGAAATTCCCTGCGAACTTTCACCGGGGCCAGAGACTCGCGATTCGCCAGCCAGAAAATGAGCAGAGCATCACGTAGGGTGAACCCACGCTCCTCCCTGGCAGGGAGAGAAAGAAAAGAGGATGGGAACGCGTTAAATGTCAGCCCCGTCCTCCCCTGGCTGGATTACACCAGAACAGCCACGGTTCTGGCAGAAGAGGGGAAGGAGGAAGAGAGAAGTCAGTTGGAAAACTCTCAGCATCCTTGCAACTGTGCCGGTTTCCAAAACCGAGCCCTGCGGAGATGCAGGGTCTTCAGCCCTGTGGGGAGCGAGAGGAGCCGGAGTCTGCTCCGGGGGGGATTTGAGATAGGGGAAAGCTCTCGTTGCACCGTCACCGTTCCTTGTCCCCGCCAAGCATGGTGCCAGCCAGCGTCCTGCTGTGGTCGCAGTGGCAATCCTGCCAATCCCAAGTATTCAAGAATCATGAGGCAGGACCAAAAACTATAAATCTGAGTCAAAGAAACAGTTTTGTTTTTTTTTTTTTAAGCCTTTGCCTTCTGGGGAGCTGCGTTCTCCGGGCTTCCCTCCCTGCCCAGGGCAGTGGCTGCTCCGCCAAGGCACTTGAACGCCCAAACCAAACCCAGCAGCACCCTGCGACCGGGGGGGATTTATCCAGACGCCAAGAAAGCCGGGCTGCCCCGAGCGCTTTGCCGCGACCGAGCCGGGGGAGACCCATCACCGCGTCGAGGGAAGACGCTTGGATCAAATGCGGAGTGAGGAGCCCGACGCGATGCGTCCCCGTGACCCTAACCCCAGCGCTCTGCGGGGTTTTCCCCTTGCTGATGCAGCAGGAACCAAGCAGGAGAGCTCCAGCACCGGCAGCATCCCTGCCTAAAAATAACAAAACCGAGCAGCCGCGACCCTCGTGCTGCCAGCCGCTGCTCCGTATTGCCTTGGAGCATCCTTACAGAATTATTTTTTATTTTAATATTATATTAATATTCACTTTATATGTTTTTCATCTGTATAAACTCTGCTCTCATCCACGGCTATTCACAGGCTACACATCGATTTAAATGCCCAGTGCCGAATTTACTTGGCTTGTTTAATAGAGGAAGGCGCTTGGGCCAGAGAAAGAACCTTTTCTCCTGCCCATTAGTCCCATAAATCATTGATAACGCTACAGAAATCAGAGAGACAATCCGATTCTGTGGAAATTAAGTGATGGAGAGCGAGTGAATGGCACTGGTGGGAGCAGAGCAAGGATGCCAAGACCCGTCCTCTCCTTCCAGCCCCACTTCCGACCCATTAATGTGCCCCGTCCCAGGGTAAGAACGAGAAAAAAGGAAGGGGAGGGGGGAAAAAAAAAGATCCCCCAGTGTGGACCGAAGGTTATAAATAAAAGCAGTGAGAAATCAACTAAGTAGATGCAGCTTAGCCAAATAGCTAAGAGCCTTAGTGCATTTTTGCAAGCTTTAGGAAAGTATTTCCCATTCCTGAATAAGCAAGTTTGGCAGGCGGCGGGGAGCGCGTGGCCGCACACCCTTCGCAGCTCGGGTTGGATCCGCCGGCACGGCCGGGGAGACCCTGCAAGCTCGCAGGGACCCCGCGCTGCTTCGGGTTCGAAGCATCACCGTCCCCGGGGGCAGCGGCAGAGGCCACCAAAAGGGATACGACGGCGACGGTCACCACTTCCCCGGTCCCTTCCCACCTTACGGACTCCACCAGGAACCAGGGTTGAGCCGAGCAGCGCTTCCCCGCGGGGACGACCCCAGCCAGGCACGTTTGGGGCTCCGGCATCAGCCCACCAAGAAAAAATGTGATTTATTTTTCTTCTAAGGATGAATTTCTGGTTATTTTTTAACCTGCTTTCAAAATTCCCGTCGCACCAAGGTTAAACTCACTCGGCATATTTAGGCTTTTAAGTTTCTTAGGTCTCATGGCAACAGAGGGATGGGGAGAAATGAAAAAGAACAACAAACCCGGCCTCGTGTAACACCAAGATTTGCACCTAAACCACAAGCCTCTCGCAACGGGATCTTCAGATAAAAACACCCCCAAATATTTCGAGTTCTGTAGTAAAATTAATCGGTTCACATCCCACCAGGTTGTATGTTGTCTAAAGTGATTTTTCCCCTCTCTCGTATTAACCTTAGTGCAATAACTTCGTAGCCGCAAATCATCTGGACCAGGTGAAGCCTCTCACGCCTCTGCCCGTCCCGCACAAGGAGGGGATGAATTCGCTCGTGTTTCGCACCGATTTCCTTCCCCCGCCCCCAAACAGCCACAAAACGGCGTCAGCGACAGAAAAAGGAGTCTGTTGAATTTTTCTAGTCCCAAAAAAAGGAGGGGGGGGGGAATTAAACAGCTGTTTCCCTAATACTATCGCAATACACAAAGAATTAAATGTCATCTATTGCGACTAGGAAAAAATTCTGCAGCTGAGCCTCAAACCCCACCATATCCCCATGTGGCGCGGAGGTCGTTTTAAACGATAATTAAAAAAAAAAAAAAAATATATATATCTGGTAAAAAAAGACTGTACGCTCGACTTTGCTGCCATCCCCGCTGCAAAAACTGAAGATGAAACAAAAGGAGGTTGATTTTTGGGTGTGGGTTGGTGCTTTGCGCGTGGCCGGGGGGGAGTTTCGTGGCCACGACGCCCCGTGCCAAGACCATCGCCGGCGGGAAAAGGAAAATCCCCACGGCCGAGGCCGGGACGAGCGCCCCACGGAGCCGATCGCCCCACGGCGAGGACGTGGTACCCGGGGCGCTGCGGACAGGATCCATCCCCGTCCCCCATCCCCGGGATGCTGCAGGGATGCAGCCGACCGCGTGGCGAGGACCAGGGGGAAAGAGAATCGGCCATTTTACACGTCGGCTGCCTAAAATGGTGGCTCCCACCTTTTTTTTTCCCCTTTCTGCTACCGTTTCAGCACGCATGCACCCGCGGGGAGGGGAGGGAGAGGGGCCGCGGCCCCCCGCGCGCGAGGGCGCCGGGAACGGGAGCCAAGATGGAATTAGAGGGAGAAATTAAAGGAGGGGAAGGGGGGGAGAGGGAAAGGATGCGCTTCGCCTCGACACGGCCTATCCGCCGTTGGCTTTTGTGCGTCCTGCGGAAGGGAGAGGCAGGAAGGCATCGAGGGGGGGAAAAAAATGGGGGGAAAGAAGGGGAAAAAAAAAAATAGAGCATTTGGGTGAGGATGGCAAGGGGCAGGGATGCGCGTGGGGTGCGGGGGGGAAAAAAAAAAAAAATCTTCCCTTCTTTCTTTGCCGACCCCCCTTCGCCCTCCCCGCAATCCCGCTTTGACTTTTCCCACAGAAGTAGCCAACCTCCAAGAATGCAAATGACATTCATTATGCAAATGCATGCAAATCAGGTTTAACTATCGGAAGAAGGGCTCGGAATTTCTAATGGGTTAACTCTTTCGCGCACGACCAGGATAACCAGAGCCCCGTGTCTTCCTCGGGGCTTTGTGTTTCCCAGTCCGTCCCCGGGCACCCCGACCTGCACCCCTCGACGGGCGCCCCGCGGTCCCCAGGGAGGGCGTGGGGTGGAACAAAGCACCAGGAAAAAAACCCCAACAACAACAAAAAAACCCCCTTGGTGTGGGAGCGGCTGCCCCTTCGTTAAACACGCCGGCAGGAGACGAGACAAAGCAGGTTTAAATGCAGAATTGGGGGGGGGGAAGAAAAGGGAAAACAAAAAAAGAAAAAAAAAAAAAAGGAGGAAAACAAAAAAAAAAAAAAAAAAAAAAAAAAAAAAAAAAAAAAAAAAAAAAAAAAAAAAAGAAAAAGGAAAACAAAAAAAAAAAGAAAAAGGAAAACAAAAAAAAAAAGAAAAAGGAAAACAAAAAAAAAAAGAAAAAGGAAAACAAAAAAAAAAGAAAAAGGAAAACAAAAAAAAAAAGAAAAAGGAAAACAAAAAAAAAAGAAAAAGGAAAACAAAAAAAAAAGAAAAAGGAAAACAAAAAAAAAAGAAAAAGGAAAACATAAAAAAAGAAAACATAAAAAAAGAAAAAGGAAAACAAGAGAAAAATATTAATAAAAAAAGGAAAAAAATAATACAGAAAAGGAAGGGAAAAGCAGGCCGCTCTCAGCAGAAGGTGAAACCCTCCCTGCGATGCATCGGCAAAAGGTTATGGCAGCCACGAGGGTTCGGCTGTTTACATCCAACCCGCTCGCCGGGACGGGCACAGAGCCACCGTCTCTTCATCTGCTGGGAAAAAAAAAGTCACGAAACGCACCGAAATCCCAAGCTTCGGGTTTTTTTGGCTTTCGCATTGAGAAAAAAATAAAATAAAATTACACAGTTTCCCCCAGCGCTGGATGAGCCCGTTATCCTCCGGGGAGGGAGGGAGGAGCAGAGGGATGGCACCAGTGGCACCAGGGCCCCGATCCATGTCCCCGTGACCCGCCCCGGCGCCCTGGGATGCTCCGAGAGCGTCGGAAACGTGCGTGGCATCAGCAGCGAGTGTGACTCATGGGACCACCGCCCCGCTCCTCCGAAACCTCCAGAAAAAAATCCCAATTCCCCCATCCCAGCCCCAAAAACGCAAAGGTCCCGGTGCTGGGAACCGCAGCAGAGAAGTCCCAGGTGCGTAACCTCGCACTCACCAAATGTAGGGGTTGCAGGAATTACGAATATTACAACGAGCTGTAAAGTGGAGAAATCGATGCATTGCAGAATTCTAAACATTTTATAGCGATGCTGTTATTGATTAGCGATAATAATGCATTTTAATATTATTGCTGTGGTTTGCCTAAGAATTATGCCTCATCTGCACTAAAACCTCCTGATTTTTCTGTTATTTTCTTCCAATACCCACGTATGATTTTTTTTTTTTCCCATCTGCTCAAAAACTCATGTTATTTAAGCTGGAAGCTGTTGGGGGCAGGAGCAATAATCTGTGCTAGGGCAAGAATTTCCCAAATTTTAGGGGTTTGGTTAGAGACACCATAAAAATGATTGTTTTACAGGCAGCCTGGTGTGCTCTGAAATGCATGAACCCAGAACTACTGGCCAGTTCTAAAAAAATAAACCCTTTTATTTCATTAATCTGGACCCAGTCTGGTAAGGCCTCTACAGAGTGTAAAATATTCAGCACGCCGGCAAACCTCAAGTGTCAAAAAAAAAAAAGAAAAAATAAAAAAGGAAGTCAGCCCCTTCCCTACTGAAAAAAGATGAGGGGGGATAAATATATAAAAAAAATAATAATTTAAAAAAAAAAAACCAAAACACAAACCCCCAGCATTTCTTTATTCGTCTTCTGGCCTCCAGCCCGCAGGCAGCTTGACATCTGCACGCCTTGCTCTGCTCCCTTCATCTGCTTGTGACTCCAAGCCCCAATTTCCAAGTTCACACATAATTCCAAAACTGGAATTGGGTGATTTTTGGGGAATAATTATTGGAAATGAGATTTAAAAAAAAAAAAAAGAGATGGAGGCAAAGAAAGCCAAGTCCTGCGCAGAAAGAAGGGCTGGAGGGATGCTGGTGGGTGCACCAGCGTGCGCCTGCCTGCGACTCCCGTGCCCAGCCGGCGAGGCTCGCGCCGACAGCTACTTATTGCTAATGACTAATATGCAACATCGTTATCATATCACAGTGCTGAGAAAGCAAACTTCTCCAATGCTTTCTTACGAGCGCACAAACAGCATGTAAATTGTCATTTATCTGGGACGGTAACTAGTTAGGATTCACTTAGCAAATACCTGGTGTCAAAGGGATCCCCGGAGCCGCGGCAGGACGGACTTCAGGCTGCTGGAAAGAAAACCAAGTTTGTGTTTTTAGCACGGCGCCGGCAAGGAGCGTTGCAGAAATTGCTTGATTTCTTAAAAACCTCCCTCGCGGAGTCACGTGAAAAGGGGTCAGGCACCATTTTCAAAAGTGATTTCTAAATTTTTAATTTTTTTTTTTTTAAAAAGGGCTCCTGTTCACTTGCCTCGCTTTTCCTTCACCTCCCTTCTCTATCAAATGTCACTATTCACATCTGTTTCAAACCTATCTCCTCCGGTTTTTCCCCATCCTTGACGTACCTCGTTGGCCCTGGAAAACTCCAGCGTTTTTGCAGCCCGAAGGCACCAGGCTGCAGCCTTTGGGCACGGGGTGGAAAAAGAGGTGCCGCGGACATTTGCAGCCTCAACATTCACCCCATCAAAAAAATGCAACTTTCAAAACGTTTAAATCACTTTGCATTAGAAACCGACTGCCAAATAACACACGCTGGGAGTGTTTATCCACACAGGGGGTGGAATGGAGCCTGGCAGCTTTGACAGCGATCCTTGTGCAGAGGGCTCTGCGATATCGCTGGAAAGAAGGAAAATTAAGAGGAAATAAAAGAAAAAAAAAATGACAAAGGAAACATATTTCTTGACAAGAATTTCAAGCGGCTTCTTGACGAGGCCCAGGGGCTGCACGTCCCAAGAGAAGCGTGCAACGGGAGCAAAGCGACCGGCGCGCTGGACAGCCGAGCATCCCCCGTACAGCCGCTTGCTTCCCCATTCCTACCACCAGCCATTTCAAAAGCCCCAGCGACTCTGCCCAGCCTTTACCACGTGCCAGGCTGTTTTCTGCCAAAAAGCCCTGTTTTCCACCCAAAAAAACCCCTGTTTTCCCCCCCCAAAAGCCCCATTTTCCCTCCTTGCCAGAGGGGGTGATTTCCAGATGGGATGCTCAGCACTGGATTTTGCAGAGGGCTTTTCCTAAGCCCCATCGTGGGGAAAACACGGGCTGGGAGAAGGCGCTGCTGGTCTTTGAATGAATCCAGCATCAGATCATGAAAAATTAGCAAGGGCAGGAAGAAAATATCCTGGGCAGAGACACGTGGAAACACCAAGTCCTTGGGATGGGACATGGGGCAGCAGGAGCCGGTGGGGAAAGTCCCCAAAGACTCCAGCCAGGTGCCCCAAACCAACCTTCCCAGCGGAGAAAAGCCTTTAAAGTCCCAAGCTGCTGCAGCAAACCTCTTGGTTTTCCTACCAAGGAGGACCTTTGTGGGTTTTTTTTAAGAAAGATCTGGGATTTGGGGCTATTATGGGTAGCAGAAGGCTTCCCTCCTGCCCGCTCACACGGTCACCGGTGCCAGGAGTCACCCGGGGACGACCCCGCACCAAGCGCTAATTAAAGCGCTTTCAGGGAGAATCCTGACTTTTCACCACTCCTGTCAAGGGCAAGAGGAAAAGAGGAATTTTGCAGCGGCGACTCAAACCTCCTCGTGGTAGTCGATGCTCGTCACCTCTCGGGATGCAACGGGACGTGGAAGCGCCCTTAGACCACGAAACAATTTTCCCTGGGATCACAGAGGGGATTTGGGTTTTGATTATCGGGCCTTAAAAAAGCAGGAGGCAAAGGCTCTCGATACAGTTATTTTTGGAGGCAAAGGCTCCTGATACTGTTATTTTTAACCGGTTTTATCTCATCTCACCATGCCCTTTTTTAAAGCCAGCTCACCAACCATCCCAGGGCCAGATTTTTTTTTTTGCCAGACTCAATTTGCCAGCGCCTGGGGCTGCCGATAGCCCTCCAAAAAACCCACAAAAAAAAAAAAAAAACCACCAAAAAAACACCAACCAACCCCAAGCCCACCACCCTTTTTTCTAATTTTCCCAAAGAACCGGGAGGCGTGAGCACTCGAGAGTCAAATTTGCCCAGGACCCGCGTCCCCTAAGAAAGCAGGGCTCATTCGCCTTCCACAAACTCCGCAGCGGCAACAAAAGTCCCTTTCAAGCCCTTCCAGACGCAAGTCCTTCAGCTCAATTAGTCAGGCACACAGAGACACAAAAAAGCCTCCCATTCAGGCTAGTGGCTGGCTGTGGAGGACAAGGGCGAAGAAAGGATCTTTCTCCCACGCTTTCACTGGGTGTCATAACAAGCAGAAAGCCCTCTTACGGGGGGATTATTGGAGATAAGAGTCCGATGGAGGAGCTGGTGCAGAAGCTGGGGCTGCAGAAGTAGGGGAGGAGGGGATGGGGATGGGGTTCGGAGGTTGAAGCTCCCAAGGTCGGGTGAGCACGGCCGCCGGCGGGCATCGCGCTCCGTCGCAAATGTTTTTAAAAAGAAAAAAAATTAAAAAAAAAAAAAAAAAAAAAAAAAAATTACGATATTCCCCTCCGCCCCGGCACACACGCGCGCAGAATAATCCCGATTCTCCATGGCAACCTGCTCCGTGGCCATCCCTCGCACCGGAGGAGGGAGGCAGCTTGCCTTCGCCCCGGCCTCGCCGCCGGCTTGCCCTGGTGCTGGCAAAAGCCTCGGCTGAGACGGGCAGTGGGGTCAGGCAGCAGAGGCAGGCCTCCTCTCGCTCCCGGCTTCTCCAAAAATAAGCAGTTAGCTTGAGGAAAGAGTGCCAAGAAGGTGCACGGCTCTGTGGCAAAGCTCTCCCTCCAGAAACCCACCCAGCCCTGCTGATGCTCCTGGAGATGGGTGGGTTTAAGATTAAAAAGAATTTTTTTTTTTCATTTAAAAAAAAAAAGAGGGGGGAAAAAAAAAAAAGAGGCAGGGGGGCTTGGTGGGTTTTGTTGTTCAAAGCCAAAACAAAGGGGAAGAAGGGAGAAAATTGTCCACAGAATGAGGTTTGTCTGCAAAACGACGAGGCGGGTCGGTGGCCCGGGATCACCCGTTCTCCGTGGTACCCATCCAGCCCAGCGAAGCATCCCGAGCCCTCGAACCTCCCCACAGCCAGAGGGGTCAAACCCTGCACCTCCCGGCCAAGCCCGAGCAGGTAGAAAACTCCTCTGGATACCAACAGTGCCTTACAAGATTAATCGAAGTTCCCGAGTGAATTACGTGCCTAATTCCCTTGAACAATCAAAGTTATATTCCTAATTCCCCATGGCTTTTCCATCGACTCTATATGCAGCTGCGGAGGCCGGTGCACGTCCAGCTCTTTTCAAAGACATGATTCCTCTCCCGAAACAGGGGGCACAGAGGCAAATTCAAAGCAAATGCTAGAAAATTTAGTTTTGTTTTTTTTTCCTCCTGCTCAGCCTCGAGCCCCTGCAGATCGCTGCTGCGGGATGCCCCCGCTCCCGGCACCATCGAGGAGCAGATGACAAGAACATCCAAGTTTAGCGACGTTTTACAAGGATCAGGGAGGGGATATAAACTCTGCAGCGCAGGGACGGAAAGCCGAGAAACTCTCTCGGAATACATTATCCCATAATTGTAGGGTTTCAAGCACTTTCCTCCCAAGCAGCTGGTGCCTGCTGATGCCAGAGAAAGGTTATTTGGCCCAGATGCGTTCCTGCCCGGTTCAGCCCAGGAATCCCTAAGACGATCCACTCCTGTGAAATACCATAAAAGCTGAATATTTCACTCTTACCTAAAACAGCAGGTATTTACTAAAAGCCAGAGCGGGGGGGACAGATGAAACAAAGCAGGCTCCTCAGGGAGAGCTCTTCCTCCTTTCCAAAGAGCACCCAGTGCCTCCGAAAGGGCAACGAGGATCTGGCGGACCCCCTTTCCCCTCCCCGTAGCTCACACACTGATCCAGGAGACCTCCCCCCCCCCGAAATGGATGAGTTTTGGGCTTCCAGCAGGCAGGAACCTGCTGAAGGTCAAATTAAACCTGGTTTACCTGCATCGACCTAAGGGATGCAAGGCCACAGGACGAGCCAACAGCTCCCCGAGCCACACACAGGGCTCAGGGCCAAGCCATCACACCACACCAATGAATACCCAAGCCTTTTTCATTCCCAACACTTATTAATCAGCCCTTTTTTTTTTTTTTCTTCCCTCCTCTGAGCGCCTGCATTTTCTCCCTGTCCCAGAGCAAGCTCCACCTCGTGCCCTCCACCTGCCTGCAAAGAATTCATCGCACGAGACCAAGCAGTTAAACCCAGCAGATGCACCCAACGTGGATGCTCCCTCCCTCTGCACCAGCATCCTGGCACTGTCCCCTTTGTCCCGGCTCCAGCGATACTAAAAGCCCTAAAAGTGGAATTAAAATGATTTTTACACCTAGCCTAGGCTGTCAAAGCTGAAGCTCAGGCCACGGCCGTCACCGCTGGGTGAGGATTACACAGCTTAGCTTTACAGTTACAGATGCCAGGTCCAAGTCCGGGCTCAGCTGTAGCAGGATAAATCCTGGAGTTATACAGCAGCACGACACTGTGATCCACTGATAACCAGAGATGGATTCAGCCGGGAGCATCGATCCAAGCCCTCCCCGTTAGCCTTGCAGATCTCGGTACATAAGGACACCCCCGCGACCCCATCCCGGCCCCAGGATTCAGGGGGTCCCTCGCCACGGCTGGCACGGGGCTCCTGAACCAAGACTTCCCAGCTCTTTTTCTGCAAAACCAACCACAGCCATCACAGCTTTGCCGGTGGCCAGATCCTGCCTGCTCCAAAGCCCACCGGCTATCACCCTTTCCCCCTGTATTTTACAGCAGTGGGGGCAAGGCAGCGAGCAGGGAGGTGTTGGGACTCACACGCACGCATCCCTTCCATCTCTGTCCCTGAAAATCCCGCAGGGCAAGCCGGAATGCGGCCCAGGACTATTTTTAGGGGCCCCCCCACCACGCTGGCAGCGCTGTCACACGAGCCTGGGCCAGCAAAACCTCCCGCAGCGGCGGCGGGTGACGGGGAGAGGCGAAGCTGCCAGCGCGGGCGGCGAGCGCCGCGGCTCCGCTTTCACATCCAATCACCCCGGCTGCATCTGAGCGACCTGCCCGCTGGCAGGCCGTCTCCTCTGAGCAGCCCCAAGACCACAGAGCTCATCATTTTCCTTCCTGCTGTATCCCCGCGGGGCACTGCCACCCGCTTTCCCCAGGCAGGGTGCAGGAGAGCCGTCCAGTCCCATTTGCTGGACACCCAGCACCACGCTTGCACCCTGGGGGGGGGGGGGGATTCGAGAAATCCCCTCTCCCTTTTGCTCCTGCCATACGGAGACCGGCACCGGACACCCCAAAGTGCAGGGTGTTGCGAACCACCTTGCAAAGTGCCGTGTATCGGCAGCCAGACCCACGGCTGCAAAGCCGCGGCGGGGACGGGGACCAGGGTCGGCATGAAGAGGCAGCTGCCTGCACCCTTCCACCGGTCCGTGCCCTGAAATGGGGGGCCCTGGGGCCCAGAGCTCAGACGGTTAATTCAGAGCATCGCCCCAGCCTCCGTTCCCACACACCCGCCACTTGCTGAAATTAAAGCAGGGCCTGATCTGATTCCTATGGCGGCTTAGCGCGCCCACTCAGCCGGTTTATCATAATCCCGACATAAAAATCGTTCCCTTGAAAACGCTCAGGGGTTTTGAAGCCCTGATTGTTTGAAGAGGAAAGACTCTGTTCTCGGCACAAAGACGAGCTCCCCTCTCAGCCCCGGTCCAGCGGCTGGAGGCTTCAATGAGCATTTTTGACCCCTTGTAGGTACCGATGGCAGGAAGCCTTATGCTTTCTCTTGGCACAGAGATCACCCCCAAACCCAGCCTGACAAGGTATCCTGGACCGCACGGCGCACGGACCCGACACCCCAAAAGCAGCAGAGCTTCTAGGACCGGGATGCTGGGAGCGAGCCGCCGCCGCCTGCCAGCCCTGCCTCGAGAGCACCTTTAAAAACCACCCCATCTCCCATGCAAACCTGGCTGTGACCGCTTGGAGGAAGGAAATCTATCTATTTCAAAAATATATAGATATACACACATATATGGCTCATATCTCTACGATTTCTTTGTGGCTGCGCCGCAGTGCCATTCCACACCTGCCCAACCCACAGCGTGCGGGAGCGTGCGGGGCCCACGGGACGGCGGCGAGAGGGAGAGGCTGGGGAGGAAAAGGGGCGATGCGTGCTCCGTGGAGCCCTCGAAGGGTTTGAGCCATCAGGGCCTCCTTTTGTTTTCCGTTTAAAATTGTTAAAAGGCCAGCAGAAAATTCCTTCAGTCAGGAAATGTCTGCTTTCCTCAAACACACACACACAAAAAAATCCTGATTTTTTTAAAACACTTTTAAAACTATTTTTCACAGTTTGGGGCTGATAATTTGCTAATATTATTTATAAAAAATATAAATGTTTTCTCCTTCGCAAAGAAAAAGTTAATATCCGCTGGCAGCATTGACCAGCACGAGTATTTCTGCACGTTTGCCAGTCCCTCGACCCGCCGTGCCGGCCGCAGCGCATCGCTCGTGCGGTGAGAGTGCTGCGAAGGGGCTTTGGACTCGACCACAAACTGATCTGCTGCTCTTCTGCGTCCCTGGCACAAGCATTAAAGACAGGAGCCAAAGGCGACTCAGTCGCAAGCTCTTTCCTAGACGAAAGTGATATATTGAAGGAAATTAATAATTTTCAATAATTATATTTGTATAGCCTAGTTCTTCTCAATGACTCACCGAACCATAGAAAAATCAGTATTGCATTTGCTCTTTTTTTTTTTTTTTTCCTCCAAACACACTGTTTTAAGCATGAAAAAGAATGTGGAGAGCTAATCTCTCAATACAGAACATGCAAGCATATCTCCTATTAACGTCTCCAGCAGTTATGTAGCCATAAGGGAGAACCGAGTAGACAGTGCTGAGCGTTAACCAGTCAACTCGTAGTGTCCAAGCAAGCTTAAACGGCCACATGTAAGCTGCAATTTGGATCAACGTCATGCCAACACACTGGGCTTTCTTATTGCTGGTGTACTCCAGTAGCAAATCAGGGAGAAAAGGGGAAAAAAAAAAAACAAAACAGTAAATCAGCTGTTTGCAAGACTATTCCAGTTCATGTTCCCAAAGGCCTTCGAGAGAGCCGCGCTCTCAGCCACGCAGCCAGTCCCGCTGCTGGGAACGGTCACCCACCACAACAAAAATCCAAATTAAAAAGAAATCACCACCTGCACGAAGAGAGCGACCCGGTCCGACAGCACCCCTGGACCCCGGGGGAGCTGCGGCAAAGCTGCGGCGCCGAGAGCCCCGAGGGACGCGCCCGACGGTCTGCCCCCGCCGAAGAGCGGCGAGTGGGGTGAAACTGGTTCCCATTCGCCCTGCCAGGCTGGGAGCACAAAGGGATGGGTGAAGACCTGGAGATGCTTTACCCCCGCGGTGTCACCACGTCCCCGAGCAGAAGGCAGGGGCTTCACGACCATTTTAAAGGACGCTTTTTGCAAGCAAGGGAATGAGGCGCACGAGCTGCGGAGAGCCGGGTCGGGCACGGTGGGCTTTAAACCCATCCCCTCCATCAACCGACCAGCATGGACACCTCCTGCCCTTGGATCCGGCCCGCCACGCACGGGGTTCCCTACGTTCCGGCTTGCTAAATTCCCCGCCGACTTTCGCCCTCGTCCCAATTCGCATCATCCATCCCCCCCCCGCCCCCCCCCCCCCCCCCCCCCCCCCCCCCCAATTCCTGCTCGTGCCTTTGTTATACCCAAGCAAGTGACACCATCAAACCTCAGCCTATGGCGGTGCCGCCTTGGCCCCGCACAGACCACGATTGGTCACCCTGGAACACCAAAAGATGATCACATAGCATCGCTTCCAGTCCCTGATTGGACAAAAGGCGGGTTTTTTCCGCCCCCCCCCCCCCCCCCCCCCCCCCCCCGCCGCCTCCCCCCCCCCGCCCTTGAACAAAAACACTGGCCAATGGTGGATGGCACATGGCAGCTCACCAAGGAATAAAAGTCCCTCGTCCCTGGGCGAGTCGCCGCATCCCTTCGCACGAGGACTTTACGGGCCACCGCTAAATGCCGGTGTCCGCCCGCAGACACATCCCAGTCCAGGAGCCTGGCGAGCGCCGGCTCAACCGGCAACCGTTCTCCTCCCGGCTCCGTCTGCCTCAGCCGGAGGGGATGAAGAAGGAGAGCTCCGTGCGGTGACATCCTGCTGCCACCAAAGCCAAGGGCGTCCAACTTCATCCTGTAAGACGCTCGGGGTGCGAGCGTCCGTGGAGGATGCTCTCTCCCCTTCCATGGACCGAGGCTCGGATGCTTTCTGGAGCTGGTTCTCTGTTGCCCTGTCCTCTGCGATGTCCCGCTTCGGCTGGGGACGAGCCACCGGGCCAGGCGAGCGGCACTTTGCCCTCGCCCAAGGGAGGAGCAGCAGCAAGGCAACAGAGAACAAGGAATAAAATAAGAGCTGGTAAAAACTTCCCTACGCCCCTGCCACCGCCGGCGTGGGCTGCAGGAGCAGCGCCAGGAACAATAGCAGCACCTAGATGAACCTCGAAGGGAAGACAGAACGGAGGTTTTCCTTCAGCTTTCCCCAAGCCGATCGTTACAGGGAGTTAACGCACGCACTAAATTATTCTGAATTACAGGGCCATGGGTGAGGGCGGGGGGGGGGGGAAATCTTGTTTATTAATTTAAAGTAATCATATGAGCGGGATAAATCTTTCATGTTACACCCAGAACTACAGCCTTTCCCCAGAGAAGGCACCAGGGACAGTTTCTTCTGCCTTTCCGCCCCTCCCGCCCCAAAGATCCCGAGGAGCACGCGAGCGAAACGAGCGGGTCCAGCACAGGTCAAAAGTCAGCTCTTTTTCTACATCTCTCACAAGAGGGTTTTCATAAAGTTGCAATGCTGTAATCGCTCCTTTCCAAAATCAGTTCAGGTGCTGGCACCCGTATTTGTTCTTTATTATTATGAAGTCTTTTTTTTTTTTTTCCCCCTTGGAATCACCATTCTGAGATTATATATAATGTATATCTTAATCCGTCACAAGATCTTTGCGTTCTTCTAAGCAACATCAAGACACCTTTCCAAATAAGTTGCTGTATTTTGCAGGTGGCATCTAAGGCAACCAGTCTGACCATTAAAAGCGAGTGGGAAGCACCCAGTTCACCTCTTTGACCCAAAATTCCCTTCTACAGCAGAGCGGGTTAAAAAAAAAAAAAAAAAATCTGTTTCCATAAGGAAGAGGTTGACATATAATCCAGTGAAGGGAGTAAGGACCAGCCTGAATTTGCAGAGAGGATAAATTATACAAAATCAAGTTCCCCAATTAGTCTCACGCGGTTTCATACACAAGTTAGAGAGAGAGAGAGATTTTTTTGTAAATCCCCAATCTTGGAATCTTGAGTCCATTCAAAGAAATGTTCATAGACAAAGGGTTAAAAGAAGAACGAAAGCGTTTGGATAGAGGTACTAGGGAAGAAAAACAAAGAAAACTGCAAGAAACCATTTTCCAAATCACCATATCCTTCTTTCTAATCCTGATATCAAGTTATATCTGTCAGGGAAGAAAATTAAACATGTAACAGATAGGGAATGGGAGGGAGGAGGAAAAGAAAAAGAAAAAAAAAGAAAAGAAAAAGAATCCAGTGCTCGTATTTGCAAAACAACCATTAATAAACATTGCTCTGTTGCTGCTTTATTAAACAGATAATCCAACACAGTAATCTGTATTGATTTATGGATTCTCTGATGCTATACGACTGGTTATGCAATGAAAGTTCATCCTTGATCTGTAGTCTGTGTCCTGGACTTAACTAATTCATAATCTGATTGGAAGTTTTACTTTGTTAATTCAATTACAGTTAACAGCCGAGGAGAGAGCGGCAACATCCTTGTCTTTCTCAAGACAGACGTTTTCTTCACATGCACAGAATCAGTAAACTCTTTCTTAAAATCATAGGAGGCAAATAGGTTCTTTAAAAAAAAAAAAAAAAAATCCTACCTCGGGTTTTAATTCCAGTCTCAAAAAGTTGTCTTTTTTTCCCCAGTTTTTTTTTTTTTCCGCCTCTCATTTCCTTTCTCTTCCTTTTTTTCCATTTCATTTTTTCTTTTCCTCCTCTTCCTTTTGATGAATTTCCTTTCTTCTCCACATCCTCCTCAGGCGTGTAATGGGGTTATTTTTACTTTCGGTTATCTAGCTTTATGAAGAATTTACACCACTCATACAGCTAGATAACCAAAGATAACAACCAACCCCTGAAGTCTACAGCATTAGCAGGAAAAAGCCAACCTCTTCTTCTCCAGGGGGTTCGGGAGCACATGGCTTTTAAGGAAGGAACGAGGGAGGAAAACGAATAAAAAGAGATGCAAATATTAGCAGCGAGATCCGGAATATCAGCACACAGCTACATCAGTGGCCCTGTTCCTGCAACCCAGGGAGCCCAGGGCAAAGCTCTCCTGAGCATCAATGGGACAAGGCAGGATCAGGCCCCTCGAAAATACAATTTTGAGCAGAATTACAGGCTAACCACACCGGAGCAGCCTATTTTCTGCCCAGTTTACATTTGTTTCATTTGCAAACCAAATGATATTCTGCAGGTGCTGAGAATTAAACCCGCGTTATTTTTAATAACTATCGAATGAATGCATTCTAACTGATAACAATCAAAGCAAATATCATTTGCGCCCCGCAACTTAAAATATGCATAAAAGACCAAAAGGACATTTCCCCACCCAGAAATGCATTTAACGCTCTCTAAACAAAATGACTGCGAAAAAAACCTGCCGGTTAAAATAGATAATAACTTATGATGCTTTGGATTCAGCCAAGATCTGGGGGAACAGAAGCGATGAATAAACACAGAAAACACAGAGGAAATGATGAAAGGGAGGGAAGGGAGGAAAGAAGGAAGGGAGCGACTCCTGCTCGCAGCTCAGGACCCCGGCCCTGCGCGCAGGGACCGCGCACCTCGGGCAGGGACCGCGCACCTCGGGCAGGGACCCGCATCCCTCCTTTCCTTCGGGGGGGGGACGACACCCGCAGCTTTCCTCCGGTGGGCACCCGCGTCCCTCGCCTTCCTTTCCCCGCATCCCTCGCCTTCCTTTCCCCGCATCCCTCCGTCCTTTCTTCTTTCGCGGGGAACCCGCATCCCTCCGTCCTTCCTTCGGGGGCTCGGCATCCCTCCATCCTTCCTTCCTCCGGGGCGGGGGGGGGGGGAGCCTACATCCCTCTCCTTCCTCGGGGTGACCTGCGTCCCTCCACCCTTCCTTCCTCCGGGGAGGAACCTGCATCCCTCCACCCTTCCTCCCCTTCAGGGTAACCCGCATCCCTCCATTCTTCAGGGGAGGAACCCGCATCCCTCTCCTTCCTCCGGGAGCCCCGCATCCCTCCCTCCTGCCTCCACCTGCATCCCTCCCCTCGCCGAGGGACCTGCACCGCTCCATCCCTCCTTCACCTGCATCCCTCCTTTCTCCGGGGCGGCACGTCCACGCTGCGGGGAGGCTCGGAGCCCCGCTCCTTCCGAAACGCCTACGGCTCCGCCGCCCCCCACCCCCCCCGCCTCCCTTCCCCCCACCCCCCCACCCCCCCGCGCCTCTCCCGCGGAGCGGAGCACCGCGCAAGGCAGCGCGGGGTCGGGGCCCGCCCGGCGGCACGGCACGGCACGGCACGGCACGGCACGGCACGGCACGGCACGGCACGGCACGGCACGGCACGGCACGGCACGGCTCCTACCTGCTGCCCGCCGCTGCCTGCCGCTGCCCGCAGCCGCTGCCCGCAGCCTCTGCGCCGGGGGGAGCGGCGCGCGGCACTTTTCATTCATGCTTTCACACTCCCGGCCCTCGCCGCCGCCCCTCATTGGCTCGGCCCCGCCTGACGTCACCTGCCCTGACTCCCACCCCTCTGCAGCGCCTATCAGTTCATCAATGGGCGGGGGAGGGGCCGGGCGCGGCGCGCACACGCGCATCGCCGCCACCCATCACCCCCATCCTTGTCACCCCCATCGCCACCATCATCCTCCCCATCGTCACCCCCTCCATCACCGCCACCCATCACCCCCATCTGCACCATCACCCCCCCCATCACCGTCGTTGTGACCACCACCATCACCCTCAGCACCATCACCCTCAGCACCACCACCATCACCCTCAGCACCATCACCCTCAGCACCACCACCACCCTCAGCACCATCACGCTCGGCACAACCACCACCATCACCGCCACCATCACCCCCCTCAGCACCGCCACCCTCAGCACCATCACCACCATCACCGCCACCACCACCCTCACTGCCACCACCACCCTCAGCACCATCATCACCACCCTCATCATCACCACCACCACCCCCATTACCATCACCACCACGCTTATCACCCTCAGCACCGTCACCGTCACCACCCATCGCCAACGCCCATCCCCGACACCAAGTGTCACCACCACCAGCCATGACCGCCATCACCATCACCGCCCCGCCATCTTTCCAGCCCTCCTCCATCTCTCTGGCCTCCCAGGGGGCTCAGCCCCTCCCGGCTCCCCTCTCTCGGGGAAGGGGAAGCCCCCTGCCCGCAGCCCATCGCTGCCGGTGTCTGACCGGCGCTTGGTGCCGGTGCCGGGGCCTGGCCGCGCTGTGCAGACCCCAGATGGAAATCAAGTGCTATTTTATTTCTGTAGTTTTAATTGCACGGGCTCTCTATTAATTACCCTTTTATTTTCCCTGTTAGAATACAGATAGCATCAAAACTAATAACATGACTTTTCCTCAAACAAGAATGGGTGTTTGGGGTTGGGTTTTTTTTTTTTCCTTTTCTCTTAAAATTCCTCTTTGCCTTGGAAATTTTTTTTCCTAGTGTAAAAAGAGCCAGGTTCGGGGCTGTGGGTTTGGGGCGGGAGGTTATTCATGAGTTTTGCCTCCTTCCCAGAGCCAGATTCTCCCGCTGCCACCACCACACATCCTCCCCATTGGGCCCGTCTCTCCCAGTTGTCCCCACTGGGAAAATGGGAGCCCGCTGGTCTGGCTCCCGTCAGGCCCAGTACTTACAGCCCTGGCTGGGAGCGGAGAAAGGGGGACGGGTGACGTTAGGGAAATAACACCGACGGGGCGAGCAGGGGGGCTCCTGGGGGGCACCCAGACAGCAGGGACCATCTCAACCCGAGGGGTCCCCAAACCTGCCCGGGGGGGTCCCAGCAGCTTGGCGTTATGGACAACCCTGACCGTCCTGGCCCCGCGTCCCCCGGGGTTTGGGCTCTGCCCCCCCAAGGACTACGGCTTCTTTGCCGGCAGCCCCTCCCCGTGGCCTCCTACCTGGCTTTTCTGCGAGCCCCCCGCTGCACCAAGGGGTTTGGGGGTGTGTGGGGGGGTGTTTATGCCTTCCCCCCCGGCTCGCGTTCACTTCCAGCCCTGGTTGCGAGAAAAACCGCACATTTTGGGAACATCCTGCCGGGTGCTCGCGGGGGTGGGGGTGGGGGCTGCAGCACCCATCGGGGGCTCCCCCGCTGGCACCCAGGGACACCCCTCACCTGCAAACCGCCCCCCAAATTGCAGCCTCCAAGCTGCCGCACCTCTTTTAGGCAAACGGCCCTTTCCGACCCCTTCCCGGAGCCGTTCGCACCCCGGGGCTGTCGCTCCCCGTGATTTCTCCCCTCGCGTTTCCCCGTGACCCACCTGGGCCGCTCTCCCCACGCGAGCGGCTGCTCCCCCCGTGGGTAGAGCCGCCGGGGCTGGGGCCAGCTGGGGGGGTGAAGCAGCGACCGGAGCCGGAGCCGCGGGGCTGTCCTGGAAGAGAAGAGACGGAGGGGGACGGTTAAAGAGCCGGCAGCGCCGGGGTGGGTGCCCACGCAGCCCCCACGCGCGGCCGTTCGCGGGGCGGCTCCGCGGGGGCCCGGCGGGCCCGGCTTTAACCATTCCCCACCCTCGCTGAGACGGGATTCTGGGGACACAGCCGCACGCTTTCCCCTCTTTTTGTTCTCCTTTTTATTAAATCCACGTAAAAAAAAAATTAAAAATCTAAATGTATATTTTAGGGTCCTCCAGAAACGATAATTATTTTTTGAACCCGCCAAAAGAAGAAACACGACGAATATTGCTATTTATCTCGAGACATGCTGCGAAGACACGGATTCAGCTTTCAAACTTATATTCTCCCTGGGATTATCCCGATGACAGTGCATTTTTTTTTTTTTTTTTTTAAATATTAACATCGCGTTAGACACGTCCCGATCCGGGAGGATTTAGGGAAGGAGACGAGCGATTTGCAGAAGATGCTCGGGTGTGTTTTGAGTTTCATTAGCGAATAAAAACCTGCTCCGTGCTTTGCTGCTTTTCTATAAAGTCGCTTTAGGCAAACTGAAGCCAGACAAAAAAACCCAATAAATACAAGGAGCCTTTGCCGCGATCGCGGGATCACACGATTCACGGCAGATTTGAAGATTTCCAGCCCTAAAATTTGCACGCACACCATTGCATAAAGAAAAACTTGATTTTTTTTTGGGGGGGAGGTTTGCCCAGGGCTAAAAATGGAGCTGAGCTGGGCAGGATCTGACCTGATGGGTACCGAGTGCTTTTCTGCAGAGACGGGAATCCACGCACGAACCGAAAAAAAAAAAAACCCAAACCCCTTCAAACCACTGCACGATTTTATTTTTCCCCGTGCACCTTTTGAGCACAACCTCCTCTCCATCCCCGCGCCGATGGGGAAAATTAAAGATAGGCTAGAGGAATGCTTATTTTTAAGAGAAATAGGGAAAATAAACATTAAAATTTAAAGGTTCTTTGGCAGGAAAAAAAAAAAAACAAAACCAAAAAACAAACCGTGCGGGATTTTCCACCGGCGACAGCACCGGGTGCCCGGGCCCGCTGCAGCCCGGGAGGCGGGTTTCGGCCGGGGCATGGCCAGCCGCAGCTCCGGGGCTCACATCTGGCCCCCAATAGCTGCTAAAAAAGCCCCCACCCCCCAAAAAAAAAACCCAACCCCACTTATTTTCGGTGACCTTCCCGGCCTGCTGCGGGGGGAGGTTTTTAATTGAGCGGAGCGGCTCGGAGCTGGTTGGGGTGGAGGGAGGGAAGGGAAGGGGGGGGGGGGGGGAGAAATTAAAAAAATGCAACGCAACGAGAAGTTTGCGAGGGGGGAGAAAGCCCCTTTTTGCCCCTCCGCTCCGCACCCGGCCGCGCTCAGCCGCGGAGAGAGGAGGAAGAGGCGCGTAACCTCCGCGTTGGGTCTATTGTAAAGCGGGTTTAATTTGCTTTCAGCCCCAGCCATGGGGATTTGCTTATTCGATAAGGAGGTGCGGATCCGGGGGATCCCCCCCAGCTCTGCGCATCGCCTTCTCCCCCCCCCCCCCGCCCCCCCCCAAATCCTCCTCCTCCCAGCGCGGAGCGGCCGCGGCTGCAAAGCCCGGCCGGGATAAGGGGGGTGGCCCGGCCCCTCTGCTTCCAGGGTCACCCGTGTGCGTGTCCCCACGCAACACCGCCACACGCTCCACGCTGCGGCCCGGCCCCTCGCAGCAACCCCGGCCGCTTCCGCGGGGAAGCCGCTTGCAGGAAGGGGATTTGGGGGAAGACTCCCCCGCCCCACGGGCGCGGGGGTCGCTCCGCGCCCACGCCCCGCGAGCATCCCCTCGAGAAAAACACAAAGCCCCGTGGGCAGCGCCGCTGCCCGCTCCGTGCCCACGGGCGGGAGTTTCGCTTGGTACGGAGAGCAACAATGAACCCACGGACTCGCGTGGGGACGGGGGGGACACACACGACCGGGAATGGCCGTATCCTGCCAGGCCTCTCCTTGCACTCGCCGCTCCCATCCCCGGCCCAGAAGGACGGGGGGATTGCGGGGGAGGCCTCGGCACCCCAAAACTCGGTCCCCGAGCCGGGGGGGGGGGAAGGCAGTGCACCCCCCACCCGGAGAGGGTCTGGCTCACCCCGTGGGTCTGGCTCACCCCCGGGACCGTGGAAAGGCGGCGCTGGCTGCTGCCGGGGGGAGCGGGCCGGGGTAATTCCATGAATCCCGGCCCGAGGTGGCCGTGGAGGGAGGGGACGCGGGAGGGGAGTCCGGGGGGGTCGGGGGGGCCGTGCCTGGCCATCCCCAAACTTTCTTAGCTCAGAGGCAGGGATGCCGGGGGGGGGGGGGGGGGGGGGGGAAGGGAAGGGAAGGGAAGAGGGGGGAGGATCCTACCTGCCCCAGGGCTT
Source organism: Gymnogyps californianus (assembly GCF_018139145.2). NCBI lineage: Eukaryota > Metazoa > Chordata > Aves > Accipitriformes > Cathartidae > Gymnogyps > Gymnogyps californianus. Next base: position 851,076 of record NC_059499.1, on the reverse strand, counting down.
TGGGGGGAAACGCCGAGCCCGCAGCCGGCCCTGGGGGGTCCCGCGCCCCCAGCCCCGGGCACGGCCGGCTGCCGGAGCCGGACCCCCTCCCCGCTCCCGCTCCCGGGGCATCCCCAGCCCGGCCCCGCAGCGCTGCCGCCCCCAGCCCCTAATAAAGACGCTTTGAGAGACGGGACCCTCCAGCCCCCACCCCCCCTCACCCCCCCCCACCCCATGGCTTCCCTTCCACCACCCCCCCTTTATTTTTTTTTTTTTTTTATTATGATTTTCTCACCAAGTCCAATAAATTGCGCGGCTCGTCTGGCCTCAGACGTGTTCAGCAACCCAAGCCCCGCGGCTTTTGTTCCGCCAAGTCTCACATTGTTTGTCCGGCTGCGGGGCCGGCCCAGCGCGGTACGCGGGGGCTCCGCGGGGGCTCCGCGCCCCGGCCCGGCCCGGCAGCCCCGCAGCAACCCCCGGGGCGAGGGGGGGGCGGGGAGCGATGGTTAGCGGAGGGTCCCGGCCCGGCCGCCCCTCTATCCCCCCGGGTTATCCCCGACATCTTCAGCCCACCTCGGGGCGGCTGTCGGCGGGGGATGCGCCCGTAAGGCCAGCGGGTCCTGCCTGCGCTGCCTGCCCTGCCCTCCCTACCCTGCTCACCTGCCTGCGCTGCTTTCCCTGCCTGGCTGCCCGCCTTGCTCCTCTGCCTGCCCTGCCCTCCCCTCCCTTCACTGCCTTGCATGCCTACCTGCCTTGCCTCACCTGCCTGCGCTGCCCTGCCCTCTCTGCCTGCCTACCTGCCTTGCCTCACCTGCCTGCGCTGCCCTGCCCTCTCTGCCTGCCTACCTGCCCTGCCCTCCCTGCCTGCATTGCCCCGTCTGCCTACCTGCCCTCCCTGCCCGCCTATCCTGCCTGCGCTCCCCTGCTCGCCTTGCATGCCTGCCAGCCTGCCCTGCCCTGTGCTGTGCTGCCTACTCTGCCCTGCGCTGCCTGCCCTGCCCTCACCTGCCTCCCCCCGGCCCCAGCCCGGCTCGCCCCCCACCTCTGCAGTCCGCGGGTCTTCGCGGCGGCCGCCGGAGGAGAGGGGGCCGTGCCCGGCGTAAGGATATATAGGAGCGGCCGAGGAGCCTCCACGTAGCCTATACGTAAAGTATACGTGTTATATTTAAAAAAAGTTGCGATGCAAATGCGGGGCCAGCTCCATCGCAAGGGGGGTCCGGCGGCGGGGGGGGGGCTGCGGGGGGGGGGGGGGGGAGGGGGAGGGGAGCCGCGATATCTCCAAGCTTCCTTAACCTATGTATTGCTCGAAATCGATCAGCAAAGCGCAGCAAGCCTGGCAATTAGGGGCTCATTACCATATATGCAAATATGGCAACCTCTCTCCGCAGCCACGGAGGCGAGGAGGGCTGAGGTGCGGCGGGCGTTCCGCGGCGACGCGAGAAAACCCGCTGCGGGGTTCGGGGTTGGAAATTGGGGTGAGGCGTGCGGGGGAACGGGGAGAAGAGGGGGGGGGGAAAAAGGGTATTTGTGGGTATTTGGGTGGTTTTAAAGGAAGCCGGCGGGGCCGCGGGTGCACAAAGAGCTCGGGGAGGGCAGACACGCGCGGCCGGGTCCCGCGTGGCCGCTCCGAATTTGCTCCTGAATTAAAATAAAATTTTCCTCCCTTTGAAATAAAGTCAGGGCGAGCAGCACGGCCCAGCCGGGCTCCTCCGCTCTCCGAGGAACCCCCTCAAACCCGAGGCGGTGCCCTCAGCCATTGCTGCGGGCTGGGCGCTGGGAAATACCCCGTTAATTAGGGGGGAAACGCCGGGTGCCGGGGCACCGGACCCCGCCGGGGGGGTCGGACCGTTCCCAGCCCCGGTCCTGGGACCGGCCGTGCACACCCGCTGCAGAGAGTATTTTAAAGGTAACTACTGACTTTTTACATTTTATTAAGAAACCCCCCCGTAAAGCGGTGATTTTCCGACGCACATGCTCGATCGCGGGTTCCCTTGTTGCAATAAAGAGTCACCTGCAATTTTCTAAGCATCGTCGGGGTTGGGTTTTTGGGGTTTTTTTTTTTTTTTCGCTTAATAAGCACAGATTAGGAGCAAAGTCCCCCTGGCATTTACTGAATGCTGATCAAAGCTGGGGGTGTCACCGCAGGAGCAACGCAGGGAGCGGATTTCCTCCACGGTGTCCGTCGGGGCGGGGGGGGACACACACTGGCAGCGTCTCCCACCGTGGCATTTTCTGAAGTTATACCCGGCTCTGTGCTTTCCCTCCCGTCTATTTGGGAAATGACTTTGTTTTCCTCCTTCCACAAACCCTAATCACGGCTTAGTAAAGAAGAATAATGCCCGTTTCAAGTCGGACTCCAGTTTTCTTCCCTACTTTGGATTTTAATTCCCCCCCCCAATGAATAACATCATCTCTATTTCGCCAGCTACCCAAACCCCAAAACAACGATAATGAAAGGAAATCAGGAATCGATTCCCTCCGCCAAGCATGTTTGGGGGATTGGTTTGAATAATAAAAATATTTATAAAAATACCTAAAGTAAGCAAAAACCGCTCCAAGGGCTCCGGGGAGGTGGCAGCAGCCCAGCTCCCGGGGCGGGCCGGGGGGGGGCACCGGGCTTTACCCCGCCGCGGCATCTCCGCAAGCCCGGCCGGCACCGTGCACCGGAGCCCGGGTTATTCCTGCTCCTCGCCCGTGCCAACGGCAGGCAAGCGCAACAGACGTGGGGAAAGAGGTAATTGCAGGGGTTTCTTTCCTTCCTTCTTTCTTTTTTTTTCTTTTCTTTTCTTTTCTTTTTTTTTTTTTAATTGGGAAAAGCCCTTTTCAGTGGTTGCATTTGCAGCTCGGCAACTGAGCCGCTTTTCCCAGCCCCGTCCGGGTCGCTGCTCTTTGCATTCCTCTGCCCCATCACTCATTAATTCCTGAGCTACCAGGATTTATTATTATATATACATATTTTTTTTTTCATTCATTTATTTACCCTGAATGGTCAGAAATGGAAAACAGCCTGCACGGCGACAGGCTGAGGGACCTTCCTTTACCCTGGGCATCTCCGTTCCGTCGCATTATATATTTTGATTTGGTTATTATTTATATTTGGGGAATTAAGCCGCTAGTTTCTCCAAATCTCCTGTGAGTTTCGAAATGCAGAGAACACTGTCTGGAAAAGGGGGAAAAACAAAAAACAAAACAAAAAAAATCCCTTTTGGTTCCCCTTCTCTTGGCAAATTCGCAGTTACCGAGGAACCAACGAGATGAAGCGTTTTCCCTGCAAAAATCCTCGCTCCAGACCCGAGAGGCTCTGGCATCCAGCACTCGGCTGCCCGCGAGTGAGGACGGCGGCTTCGCCCACCAGATTATGCTAAAAAAAAAGTGGATTATTTCCACCACCCCCCCCTTACCTTACCCCAAAGCAGCAATTAAAGAAAGTGGCGATTTTTGCCTTCAGACGGGGCTGGGGTGCCGGTCCGCTCCGGGAGCCGAGGGTGCTGCGTGCCCAGACCTCCCGCACCTTCATTTTTTGGGGGTCGCAAAGCTCTGCTTGATTTTCTCTCACATTGAACTTTAAAGAGGAGGGCTCGGAGGGAAGAGAGAGAGAAATTCATCCCAGTTTTTTCGGAATTACCTCTGAAATCACTGAGGAAATGCTGGCTCCTCCATTCGAAGGCACGCAGCCTTTGCCTACAGCCCAGGAGTTTTGGACCCGTCTCATCTCACATTTATTTTTCACAGCGTCAGTCATTTGCCGTACGGGCAGTTAAAGGGGCGTTATTTAAGGAAAACGGGCGTTTTAAACTTATTTTTTAAGCAAGCTTATGAGGGAAGACAAATTCCGGGCTGCGGCGGGCGGGGGCGGGGGGCGGTTAGTCTCAAATGATCCAGGAGGATTTTCACCTCGGAAAACCGGGATTTTCCGCCGTCGGTGTCCCGGGGGAGGTAGGCGGGCAGGGGACCCCTGGGGACCCCCCGGCGCCACCGCCAGCCCCGTGGTAGTTGCGCGCAGCGGGGGCCGCGGAAAAGCCGCAGGAAGAGGCGGCCCCCCCCCGCCCCGGCCCCCCCCTGCACGGACCCGCGCAGCCCCCACCCCGATTAAAAAATACTTATTGAGATAACGCAAAAAAAACCCCACCAAACCCAAAGCAAAGCCCTAATTCTGCCCAGAAATGCGCCCGGCGCTGGGCTTGTTTGCAGAGGGTCATAAGCCATGCTGGGGGGGGTGTGTGAGGTGTGTCCCCCCCACCCCGGGCACCCCACTCGGGGGCCGGTGTGCAGCCCCCCTGGATTTTATTTCGATGAGTCTTTGCAAGGTACTGCAGCCCTGGGGGGTCCAAGCTCTGCCCCCCCCCCCCCCGAGCCGCAGCCCCTTCCCCACCCGTAGCCCCCGGCCCAGCTCAGGCCCGGGAGAGGCCACCCACAACGGGGAGCTGCAAAGAGGGGGATGCCTGCTGCAAAGGGGGTGGCTGATTCACCAGCAGCACCCCCCAAAACTGCTCAGAAACCCTTGGGGTGTGCATACACCCTATCTGTCTGTGCCCCATACGTGTGCCCTATACGTGTGCCCCGCGCATGCATTCATTGCAAGCGTGCAGCAAGCGTGCTTGCAGGCAGGGTGCGCGTACCACGCGTGTGGTGAACGCAGGCTGCGAGTGTGCAATGTGCATGCAGGGTGCGTGCACGGTTTGATTTACATACAGCTGCACACGTGCACACACCGGCTCCAACCACCCAAGGATGCTCCAGGCTCCCTTCACGCCGGACACCCGCAGGGAGATGCTCTCCGTGCCCCTGTGCACGTGGAGGGGTAAAATATCCGCTGCAAAATGCTCTGCCCGTAGCCTTTCCCCGCTTCAGGAAAAGAAGTGCGTGATCCCTTTGCTCACTCATGGGTGCTGGACACCAGCGAGCACCTCCGAGGCCGTGACGGCTTTGCAGGGTGCCGAGAGCCTGCAGGGCCCCGGCACGGAACAGCCTGCATCTTCCCTGGTGGGATTTTTAAGGGAAATTCCCTCATTTTTTGCCTGCCAGCTCAGAGAGGCTCCATTCGGGAGATGTTTGAGCTCTGTAAGAAATGCCACATATGGTTCAAAGAAGATTTTTGGCTTTTTAAGTATTTGCACTGAGATGTGCACAAACATGTGTGACTCTAGACAAACCGCATGTGCTTATTTTCTATAAACCGTGGCCACGCAACAACCGCTGCCTCTAAAAGTGTGTTTTGCTGATACTGTGTGACGTTCAGATACAGGTTTTTGTCTGAAGTTCTCCTCGCGGCCCCAGTCACGTCAAAATTTGGGGTCTGGGCGTCTGGGCAGGTTAGTGGCTCGTAGATTTGGGGGAGGGAGAGAGGTCTGGAGCTGGGTGATTTCTAAATAAATGTCTTTGTCTCAGCGCTAAAAAGCACCAAGCCTGCGTACTGCACTTTTCTGCAAGCCACTGCGTTGGCCGGGCATTTTTTGCTGCCGCCTGGGCCGCGCGGTGCCACCGCTTCAGCATCCCCCCGCAGACAAAGAAAATTGCAACAAAAGATGCATTTCGAAGCAAGCGGTTGCGCGCTGAAGGACACTAGCAGAGAAGCTCCGGAGCCATCCCCAAGCCTGCAGGGCTATGCCAGTCATGTACAGGCAGCCGCTGCCTGCCCGCACCCTCTGTCCTGGGCACCCGCACCCCTTTGCTCCATCCTCGACCGAGACACCCACCGGCAGCCACAGAGAGAGAAATCCTTCTCTCCTGAGCCAGCTCCGGGCTGGAAAGCCTCGTGCCTTTCTCCTGCCTCTCCCCGGCAAGTATTTCCTACTTCAGGTAGAGATTTTAATAGTTCACCCAAAAGGCCAAACCGCAGCTAGATGCCTTCAAAGGCGCCTGCATAACTTGGGAGCTTCAGAGGGGAAGGGGGCTGGAGCCTGAAAACAAGCAAATTCATTTATATCAGATCATCTTGGCCTGAGATGTGACGTTATCCTCGGTTTTCAGCTCATCCCCAAACCGGTAGCAAAAAAACAGACCCCTGAAAAAAACAAAACAAAACAAAAAAACCCCACAAAACCAATCCCAAACCAAACACAAAAAATTCCCTCTTCCCGTAGCGGAGGGGAGCTCTGTTTTGTCTCGGTAAAATTGGGTAAAGTGTCCCTCCGGCACCGACCCCGGCTCGCCCAGCTGCCCGCGGCACTCGCTCCGGCAGGTGCCTTTTCTTCTGCTTCAAAGGGCTTTGATCTGGACAGCTCTTTTGGAGAATGGCGTTTGTTAGTAAGAGATGCCTGGCACGACCGCGGCCTGATTACAGCCCTGCTCGTTAAAAAAATGTTCTCTAGGTATTGAAGGGGATAACAAGGATATTTAAACATTCCCAGCGTGCACCTTTAAGCAGCAGAAAATAAGGGAAATTGCTATCGTTTAATTCAGTATTGCTCCTTTTGAACTCCCACTGGCTTTGCCTGCAATTGTTCCCTTAGCCGGAGCTTGAAGCCGAGTCTAGATTACAGAGGAGTCGGGTCTGCGGGTCCGGAGGGCTGGGAGGGCGAGCACAGCAGGACCGGCTTCCCCGCACGGCAAAAGGCCGACGGGGCTGGTTTCCATTCGGATTTTGAAAGATTTCCCTCAATAGGCCAGAGCGGGGTCTGGGTTTGGGGCCCACAGCCCCAATTCGTAATTACTCTTGTATTTTGTGTGCGCCAGGGAGAGGGTGGAGCAGCGTTTCTTTTTTGTCTGTATCTCTGAGGAAGCTTTTTCCAAAGCGAGAGCAAAAAAATCCACAGCTGGTGTTCGTGGATGAGACACTCAGCCATGTTCTGGTAGGGGAGGGGGGGGGGGGAAAGATATCTAATTTTAGATGTTCTGAAATGCTTACAACATGCATCCCTCCAACTGCCTGGCACGGGCGCCGGGTGGTTATTTCCACCCCAGCACAAGGAGAGAAAAGGAGAGCTCAGCTCCGCTGCAACCTTCGCCGGGTTCTCCCCGGGTGACCCCACGGGATATCTCCTTCGGGGGTTCTTTCTGCCCTGGGAAGGCCCATTCGTTAAGGGTTACAGAGAGCAGCTCCTGGGCAGAGGGAGAGGCAGGGTTCCTCTTATTTGGGGCAATTTGCTCACATTTTGGTTTAGCCCCTCCTGGCCAGAGCTCCTTGCAGAAAATCTCCGTCCCCTGATAAGCAGCTTTTTTGTGGAGCGTTGGGAGCCCTACTGACGAAACCCCAAGTCATACGCCAGCAGCCCGTTATTTAACAAGAAGTTCTTTATTTCCCAGGTCTTTTGCCCTCAAGACCTGTATCGTCCCCCGGCGCCTTTCCGCCAAGGTTGCAGCGGTGTGCCGTACCTCCGCCGGGCCCCTGTGCTGCCGGAGCCCCCGGCCCCATCCATCCCTCCCCGCTCCCACCTCCCACCGAGACTTTTTCCGTCAAGCCCGGAGATTTTGGACCCAGACCCAAACAATTTCTCGTTTTCCCGTTTAACCCCGAAAGAGCTGATCCGAAGCACCACGTAAAGAGGGGAGAAGCTTTCGGGGGAGCGAAGGCACGGCATCCCCGACCTGAAAGGGGGAAATCTTCCATAGAGGCAGGACAATGCGACTCAAAGGGCTCGGCGGGCTGCAGCCCCCTGCTAGAGCCGAGCCTTAGGGGAGGGTGAGGGTCTCAGCTTACCCGGCCTCTCATAAAAGTCTCCTCCATTCTAGCAAATAACCTTTATGTCCAGGGACTAGCAAAGTTTGCTTTCTCCCTCCAGGGTTAGTCACAGCAGGAGCGAAAGAGAAAGCAACCGCTTGTAGGAGGTTCCCTCGGCATAATAACCTCAGAGGAGTTTAGGTCTAAAGACTAAAAGGCTCTATTTACTTTCACTGACAAGGAACAATCTAAGCAGATGTCCTTTGATGGGATTAGTTATTAATCCTTGAATCATGGGTAAATGGGAAAATGATCCATTATTTTCTGCAAAATCCTTCACTACTTTAGATTTCAAGGATGGGGTGGAGGATTGTTAACAGAAAGGTCTCGACCTGTCTGTTTTTGCCGTTTTAAAATGTATTTTTACAGTTTGTGCCGTGGAGCGTGACTCTGAAATAAAATTAAAAAAAAACCCCAAAAACCCAAACCAAAAACCCAAGAAAAAGGTTTTTGCTTCCACTAACGACTGAGAACAATGCGCTGTGTCAGACATTTATCAATATATAGGCCCAAGAATTCCTCAGATAATAACACCGATGATGATAACAATAATAATAATAATAATAATAATAATAATAATAATAATAATTACTCCCCCCCTCCAAAAGCACACCCTGCGCTATTCTCCGAACAGCTTTGGCAACTCTGCCTAAATGTTTAGATCCTTCCGACGCCTCTGTGTCACGTCGGCGGCAAAACACGAGACGAGCCCCACAATGCGACGCTTCGCAGGCAGGTGTGGCTTTGTGTCGGCTGTGTATTAGCAGCGCTATTTTATAAATAGCGTGTGTAGGTGGGTGCAACGCGCGCAGGAGAGGGAGGTATGGAAATAGCTGGTGAGACACGCCGGGTTGTCTCAGGGGATCGATTCCCAGCGGCTGTAAATCGGCGCAGATGCTTTCTGGTGAGGATGGAGCTGTAGCCACGCGAGCGTCTTCCCACGGGCTGGGTGGGAGATGTACCGGCATCCAGCGCTGCTGTCCCGTATAGAAGGGCTGGAGCACGCGCTGGCGGAGCTCGCACCCGTGGGTCATCCCGGCCCCTTGCTCCGCAACGGACACGCTGATGGGAGAGCAGAACCGGGAGCTGCACAAAGCAGAAGCCAAAGTTACCGGCAATTTAGCCATCCCCTCGGTGCTGTGGCCACAGCTCAACTTCTTGGAGTGAATATTAAAAGCCCCGAGACAGCCGCTCACCCCTGAACTCTGCCTCCGAGCCTCCCATGTAGGGAAAGCAGAAATAGATTCCCAATGAATAATTTACTCCGCTTTCTTTTGATTTGCGTTCTGATTGTACACAGCAGTGCCGGCTCTGAGGGGGAAAAAACATGTTCTGATTAAAGATTTATACTGGGCATATAATTTTGTTGCTGTTGTTTAAATCTACTTCAAAGTTTGAGTAGGGTGGTCTCTAAAATAAAGTCAGGAGCAGCTGGGAGCTCGCAGACAGTCTTCGGGGTGCGTGTGTGCCGGGCACGCGTGCACGCACGAGTTCAAAGGCACGTAATTCCATGGATGCAAACTTTGCACGGCTTGCTGGAAAGGTGCTGTCCTAGACATCCTTCTAACATCAAATCCAGCCAAACGAGGGATTTACATGCCCTCTCTTATTATCTCGCACTACTGACCCCCAGATCCCTCTCCCGAGCTAAGACCACACCTCAAAAATCAAGAAACAACAGATAAACTCGCGCTTTATTCTTTTACTATCCTTTGACCGTACAAAGAATAGTTTCTGGCTGCAGGGAGTGATTATCTTATGTGGGGAAACTGAGAGTTGGAGCTGGAAAATGCTTTAACCAAGGGTCACCCACTACACAGAGGAACCAAACTTCAGCTTCCAGCCTCCTCCTTTACTGAAACTTAGAAATACAGAAGAGAAAAACTCCACGTCCTTCCCAGGCTACCAGCTGAATGATTCGGGGCAAAGGATTTTCTCTTTCTTTCCTCTCTCTTCCTCGGCTGCCTCGTCCCCGGAGGGCAGAGATGCTTCCCAGTGCACACCCGTGCGGAAAGCACCTCCGGCACAAAAGGGAGCCGCGATACAAATACGATTATCGCTCTGTTCCTAAAAGTGCCTTTTGATAAACCCTCGGTATTTACATCCCCAGCTCCCGTCGGGTCGGGAAGAGCGAGAGCTTTGGGCAGTGGGGACCGGCCTCCGCAGCACACAGCCTGCTCCTGTAAAAAAGAAATGGTGTTTTCCGACAAAAAAGTTTTATTGGATATTTTGGGGCCAGCTGCCTGCATTCAGCCCCGACGGAACGTGTGGGTAGCAAAGCAGCAGCAAGGCCCGCCTGCCCTGCGAGGAGAAGCCTCTCAGAGGCGGATAGCTTTGAACCCACTCTTCAAACCATCTTCCCGGGATGGGAAAATTCATCTCCGGGAGCGCTGGGCATCCCTTGGCAGCTCCAAATCCAGCTCCGCAATCCCAAAGGGGCTGAAAGACAGGCGACGGTCCAGGTCCTTGCCTCACCTGCGTGGGTCATAAATCTTGCAGGCTGCCCATAGATCTTGCTGCTGTCGCCGGCTAGCTCAGCAAAGTCACGTTCCTGTGTTTTTATTTCTTTCCAAGGAATTCACACCGGATTCAGGAGCTCCCTGGCCACGCAGGGCACGGGCCAGCGTCACACGGCAATAGCCACCCTGGGGCCCAAAACGCCCCCACGCTGGCAGCCCCGCGCTGGCCCACAGCCACGCACCCACTCAAACTCTTCATTTCCAACTGCCTTGGTCGCACGTGCAGCCGCGGTGAGTGACAGCTGTCAATCAGCGCCGCGGCACCCTGCGTTCTGCCGCCACCTCGCGGCCGTCGCGGCGAAACGCGATCGTGCAGGGCCCCCCCCAGCCCCCGCCTGCACCCCCTTTCCCGAGACGGGCATTTAATTTGGAATCACTTCATAAATCCGCATTTTGAGCATTAAAGAAGCGCCGGCTCTGCCTGGGCGCGGGGTCGGAGCCCCCCCCGGGGGAGGCTGCAGGCGGAAGGGGGGTTCGGGTGGAAAGGGGCTCCCCCCCCCAGTTAGTTTTGGGGTGAAAAGGTGATTTTTTTCACTGGGAGGCAGCTCTTGGCCCGGTTTAGTTGAAATCAGCGGCAATCCGGCCCGGTTGCACTGGGGGGGGGGGGTGTTTGCCCTTCAGGGGCCAAATCCTGCCCTGGGCTGACCCCATCTCCCCAGCCCTAAAACCAGAGCCCCGCTGCAGCGGGTGGGTGGGGGGGTGCAATGGGGTGCAGGCTCTGCCCCACACCCCGATCTGCCCCCACACCAGCTCCCACCAGTTCCCCCCTTCCCTGAGGAACCGGGTGTTGCTGCCCTCCCTTGCAGGCAACAGCCTCACAGCATCCCCGGGGATATCCTGAGCCCAAAGATATCCAGCAGACAGCCGGGGTGTGCGATGGGGACCCCAAACTAAAGGCGGTCCTCAGGCGGTCCCACTTACCTGGCATCCTCGCTGGAAGGCCAAGAGAAATCCCATCTCCAGGCGGAGGGAGGTCCTGTTCTGATTTCAAGCCCCCGTGGATCTTGTGAGGCATCAGGGGATCAGGAGACGCTCCGACACCCACCGGGAAAAGGTTTGGGTAGGAAATGCGGTGCCTGACCTGTAAGGAGGCTGCGAGGGTCCGTGGGAGCCACAGCCCGGGGTGTCTTGGGGTGTCTTGGGGTGTCCATCCCGGCCAAGCGAGCGAGCAGCCCAAGGACACGCGGTTTGCAGGGAGGCACCAGAAACTCGGTGGTGGGAAGCACCGTCTCCCCCAAGAGACGGCCATCACCCCGCATCAGGGCTGCCTGCGGGGAGGGGGCTCTGCGCCAAGCAAGGGGTGTCCCCTGGTCCTCAGACCGGTTAGATCCCTCGTGGACATGGGACAGGGATGGGAAAGTGGGGACACCTGAGCAGGAAAGCGGGGTAACCCCCTGCTCCAGCCTCCCTACGGCCGCCCCGGACGTGTCCCGCTGCCCAGCCACGGTCGTGCATCCGGGCGAGCTCGTGCCGATGCACCCAGCGGGAGCTGGGACAGCAGCGTCACCTCCAGCCGCTGAGAGCAGGTGACACAGGGAGCGTCCCCACCTCAGCGGGACTTCTGGCAGGAGCTTGAACCCTGGACCCGGAGCGACACCCCGCTGCACCCTGCAACGTGGGTGCTGAGGAGGGCGGGAAAGAAAGAGCCAGAGGCACAGAAAATTATCAGAAACGTGTATTTTTTTTCTTTTTAATAGTAAACCTCTTTACAACAAATATAGTGAAAGAGTTTCCAAACAAAACTCATAAGAATTTTTCATGGTAATTATTATTATTATTATCATTTTTTTATAGGTTTTTTTTTTCCTTATTGTGGAATATACAATAACGCATCACCATACAGCACAAAAAAAGGAATATTGAAAAAACGAAACAGACGTCTCAACCACGTGCTGCAGTCCCTGGGAAGGAGCCACTGATTGTCAAGGGTGCAGGTCGGGAGCAGGGACGGGAAGGGACGGGGACGGGGGCGACGGCGTCCCCAGGGCTCGGGAGGTTCTCGGCCAGGCCAGACCCCGAGGGTGCAAATACTCAAGAGAAAGATGGAATTAGTCAAAGATCCCGGTTAAAACTTTACAAGCTCTTGGCGTAAATCCTCCCTCCCCTCCCAGCGCTGCTGCTTGGCTTCCGTTCGCATCGCACCCGACGAGCTGGATACGGAGAAGAGGACACCCTGGTCCCCGCGTCCCGTCTGCAGGACGAGCGTGACCGTCCCACGGCTGTCCCAATCTGCCACCCACGGGCGCAGAATCCCTTGACTCACGCACACACACGCACACATACACACGCACACGCACACGCACACACGTGTGGAGGAGCATCAGGAAAAAAAAAAGAGGTTAAAAATATATATATATATTTATAGATACACAGTTTATCTTTTTTTTTTCCTTTTAAATTGCTTCTCAAAACAATAAATAAAACTACTCAGGGGAAGTGCACGTTCTGTTTTGTTTCTACCTGTGCAGCATCCTGGGGAGGGGGAGAGGAGAAGAGCTGCCTGTGCCGACACAGACGGGCTGAGCTGTGTAGGAGATCCAACTAACCATCGTACAGAGAAGTTGGGGAGGGAGTTTGTTTCTATTTTTTTTTATTTTTTTTTCTTTTAGTGCATCATTTCAAGGGTCTATTCTATTTTACAAAGATTGTTGCAGATACCCCAGAGTATGCTAACACCTACCTGCTTTACTTGAGCTACGGGGAGCCGGGGGGGAGCGAAGGGGACGGGGTAAGAACGAGGACCTGACCCAGAGGCCATCGGGGGGGGGGGACCTGTTTGCCAAGGGGGGACAGCAGCACAGCCGCCATGGTCCCCACCCATTTCAGCACCCTATTTGCCTGCAAACCGCTTGGAAAGAGCCGTAGGGAGGAGGGGAGTCGTGGCCCGAGCTGGGTGACGGGGCCGGGCAGGGCTGCTTTGCCCCTCGGCCTCGAAGGGAGACGCCGGGAGCCCATGGGGATGTCCCAGCATTCGTCCTACGACAGCGTGTTTCCACGCAGGGAAAGGATGCTCCGTACCGCTCTGCGGCGTGTTCAAGCCCGGAGAGCGAGGAACCGTGCCGGTCTCTACGTCTTGGCGGCTCAAGTGGCACCGGTAGGAAAATCCCCCTCTGCAAATCCAGCTGAAGTGAAGAAATCCCGTATTTTCCCCCACCACGAAGCTGGCGGTTACCCCACGCCTTGTGGTAAAATGCAGGGGGGGCGGCAGCTCACCCCAGCCCAGCGACGCCTTGCGCTTCTCTACCTCTCCCCGCGGCATCGGGCTGGGGATGTCATAAAATCCCCAGTTCCTGGAAAACCATCCCAGCCTGCTCCGAAGATGCGACGAGGTGCCCGGTGCAGCCTGAGCCACACCACCCTCTTCTGGCTTAAAGAAAGCATATTTCCAAAGAGCCATCACTCTCAGAGAACAGAGCTCAAGAGGAAGAAACTGGAAAATAAAGGGATTTTCCACCCGCTGGGGAGGAAAGGGGAGCTGGGATGACCCCGTCCGCTCCTCCCAGGTCCCCTATTCCTGTCGGGAGCGTAGCGGAGAGCCAGAGCATCCCTGCGCACCAGGCACCTCCCTATTTCCAAGGCTCGCTCAAAGATATTTCTGGGTGTTGCTGACCTCTCTGGACCCATGGGTGACAGGCCAGCGCTTCGGGGACCCTCTGTGGAGAAGCATCCCTGGTGCTCAAGCCATCGCCAAGCGGCCGCTCCCGGCCGGGAGCCTGGCAGGGTCTGGGTCTGGGTCTGGGACACGGAAAATTGGGGAGCGGGGAAGGATGGGGAGGGGGGTGCACGGGAAGAGCCAAGAGGGTTAAACAAGAAATAGCTGTACAATTCGGCCATGTCCAAAGTCAGTATTATTACAATATACTCTGACAAAAATATAATCTCATTTCATATCAATACAACCAAAAAAAAAAAAAAAAACCCAAAAAACAGTTTTCTGTACTGTTACCATTGCTAACATATTGAAACTCGCTATTTACAGTTACAGTAGCCAGGTAAAATACTGCAAGTGAAAGATCAGAGAGAGAGAGGAGGAGCGGGGAGAGGGACAGACAGGGGAGAGAAAATCTCCGGAGAAAAGGGAAAAATAAAGGGGGAAAGGCCCTCTTACATCCCAAGCATGGCTTCTGGCTTCGGACAGGGAAGGGTGATGGAGGTAGTGAAAACATAATACTTGGTTTATGGATCTGGTTGAGTTTTTTTGTTGACAAAAATCAGAGAAGAAACAAAAAAGGAAAGGAAAAAAAGTGAAGCGAGAGGAGAAGGAGGAAAGGTGGAGTAAAATGATGCAAAAAATGGGAAACAAGAGCAAACCTTCGGCTGAAGCCACGGTTACGGACTCGCCCGCGGCCCCGGGAGGCGCGGAGGGGGATGAATTTTTGCCACTTTGGGTGTTCAAAAATCCCTAAAACATCCCCAAATTGTGCCCTCAGCCGGCGGGATGGGAGGGGATGGCAGGATGTGGCACCGGGGATGGCACGGATAAGGTATGGCCGGGAAGATGCCGCCAACTCCTTCCCCACCCCAAGGGGATGCTCGCCCTGCTCGTCCCTGCCAGAAAGCCGGCAGCGCGGAGGGGACGCCCGGCAGCACCCAGAGCCCCCTCGCCCCGCGGCCCTGCCTGCAGCCGCTTCTCCGAATCCCGTGCGGGCAGCGGCAGTTTGCAGCATTTTCCCCAGAGCTGGTGACAAACTTCCCAATTCCCATCCAAAGTGTCGGAGGGGATTTCCCAACCGAGCAATGTAAGGAGGGAAAAAAGTGCAGGCGGTGGAATTTTCAAGGAAAATGTGCGGGTTTTTTGTAAATTCGCTTTTTCCCTGGTTTGCTGAGATTTTGGGGGGGGGGGAAGAGGAAAGTGAAAAGGGGAGGGGGGGAAGGAAACATTTTTCTTCCTCCTCGCTCCGCTTTCCCCCACGGGACCACGCGCGGCCCTTTGCGACCAGCTCTGGTTTTAACACCTCCATCTGCCCTCAGACCCCCAAACCCCGGCAGCGGCCTCATCCACGTGACGGCGACAAACCCCTTCCCCGAGGGTCTCCCCACCACGACCGCAACCCCCGCGGGGCTCGGGGGGTGCCCCTTGCACAACCACAACCTCCCGCCTCCCCCCGGCACCAAGCCCCTCAGCGCCAGCAGCCCTCATCCGAGCCTCCGACGCAGCCGGGCTCTTCGCCATCCCCCAAAACCGTCCCGGTTAGCGTGGGGTCACCCCGTCCCCTCGCACCCGACCTGGCGCCGGCTGATCACCTCCGCAGCCCCGCCGGGAGCGGGTGAGACCATCCCCATCCATCCATCTCCATCCTCAACACCCGCCTGACGCACCCCGGTAGCCCACCCTGATATTTTAAGTTCAAGGCATCATTTAGGGTCCTGCTCCGTCCCCAAATCTCCTCCCGGGGTGGGCAGGCCACTTCCCGCCCCATCCCGCTGCTACGGCTGCCGGCAGCAACATCACCCGAGCCAGACCCCGCGACCTCTTTCCATCCTCCTCCTCTCTGCACCAGCCAGGGGGCAAAACCTCGGTTATCCCGGCGCACGCCGGCGGCAGAGACCTCGCCCGCTCCCCGTGTCCCCCGGCACGTGGATGTACCCTTTATTCTGCATTTACCCCCCGCAACGCTCCTCTCCCCGGCATCGTCCCACCGAGGGACACCTCACACCCGGCCAGCCCCGTCCCCACCGCCGCCGGCACAAACACCCCAAAAACTAGCCGGCCTCGGCTCTGCCAAACCCTGGGAAAGACCAGCCTTCCCGGGACGGGGCAGGAGGGGGGTCACAGCCGCCCCCCCCTCCCCAACACCGGCATCACGGCCGCATCCACCAGCACCAGCCCTGCACCCCACCAAAACCAGCCGCCCCGGCGCTGGGCTCCCAACATCCCGATCGCCCCGCGGGGAGCGGAGGAGTCCCGGAGCAGGCGCAGGGAGAAGAGGGGGCTGATGCCGGTGGAGGGGTGGGGGTGGGGGGGGGTGTGGGGTGGGGTGTGGGGGGATCTGCACCGCTCGGCGGCCGGCCCCGGAGTGCAAACCACCCCGGCTTACCTCTGGATCCGGCCCGCGGCGTCGAGCCCCGGCGTGCGCGTGTTCGAGGGATCCACAGAGATTTCAAGAAGGTAAAGATCAGAAACAGACTTTGGTAAGTAACCACACTTTTAGAAAGTAATATATCATTTTTGAAACATATCAGTGCATACTTCTTATATGAAAATATACACAATTGTATTTCATTCTCCAAAAAAGGAACAATTAAAAACAAAAGCAAACTAGCCCAAACACAATATATTAGCTGTTTTTTTGGTTTTTTTGTTTTTTTTTTTTTTTCTTGTTGTTGTCATCCTTTAAAATTTTTAACGCTACACTTTGTTCAGGTTACACTTTTTTTGTCTTTTTTTTTTTTTGTAAATGTTTTTTTTTTTTCTTCATGCATTTTACACCTTTATAGCCTTTGAGAATAAATAAGCTCCATTTTGCTTCCACATCTCTAAAAACTGCAGCATTTTAACTATTGTCATTTAAATCGTGCAATTTTTTTTGCAACACCCCTTTTTAAAAAATGGAAAATATATATATATTTTAAAACTAAACCCTATACAACGCAAAAATTCCAAATTTAAAAAAAAAAAAAAAATTATACACAATTGTAACTGTCAACAGTACAGATGAGCACAAGAAATAAAATTAGATCAGAAACATATTTATAGAAGCACAAAGGAGGGTGTTGGTTTCTTAGATTGTCATTCTTCTCGTTGTCTTTTGAAAATTAGGAGGAGTTTACTGGATACTACAGTCTGGGGGGGAAATAAAGAATAATGACCCGGATCAAAAATAAAATAAAATAAAAAAAAAAAAAAACCCCAAGCCCCCAACAAAATGAAGACCCCCGACAAACCAACCCCCAAAACCGTTTCACCGCGACGGTGAAGCTAATGCCGTATCCGACCCGGGGCATCCCCGCTTTTCCCACGAGCCGTACTTGCCCGTGGCACCAGCCCAGGGGATCGTCGAGTCCCGCCGCCGCGCTGCTGCGGATCCGCTCCGGCACGGCACGGCACGGCACGGCACGGCACGGCGCCGAACCGCTCGCGCTTTCCCCTCCAGGTAGATCTAAACCTGCATCTCTACGTAACCCAGAGCGTTTTTATGTCTTGGTTTTTGTTTTTTTTTTCCAGGCTCTCAGCTTCAAGGTAGAAGTGTGAACTTGGGAGTCAGGGCATGAAGTTAATGAGCAAAAATGTTTTTTGGTTTTTTTCCCCCCCTTCCCTCGGGGTTGCTCTGCACTGATGCTCCGGCGGCACGGACGGCGTCGAGTGCCGGGGGGTCTTCACCGCCTCCTCCCTGCCGGGGTCTCCGGAGCAAGCCGCTCTGCCGGCACCTCCTGCCGCGCCGCTCCCCAGCGGGGGAGAAACCGTTTGGTTGGGTTTATTTTCTTTTTGTGAAGAAGAAAAAAAAAAAAATATATAAAATGAGACCAATGAGAGGTCGTTAATCCCGCCTAATTTCCAAAGCAAGGCCGTGCAAAGAGCTCAGGTGCGTGTCCGGTACGCCCGGCATCACCGGGTTGGGGGGTCAGCGTGGGCGAGGAGGACCATGGTCCGCAGCGTCTCTCCTGCTTCCCGGATGGACAAACGGAGACGAAGAGAGGGAGATCCGCTTCTGCCGCCGACGCCGTGCCAGCGTTTTGGAGGTGAGATCCGAGCATCGCCCCAGCACACCGCGGTACCGGCTGGGTACGGCTCGGGGAGGGGGAGACGGGGGGGGGGTTTAACCGCACAAAACCTGCCAGGAGCCCTCCCTGGCGCCGCCGGGCTCCCATCGCCCTCCGGAGCATGGGAACAGGAGAGGGAATTAAAAATTTATCATTTAAAAACAAATAAATCGTAATTCGGAAAAACTTTTGTGGCAGCAATTTGATATTTCAACGATTTTCAGGGGGAAATTTTAGCCGGCCCATCTCTTGGGGCCTCGTTCCCGCAGGCAGAGATTTCGGGGCAAGGTGCTCGCCCCGGGCTTCGGTGAGATGCCGATACCCAGGCAAGGCTCGGCGTGAGCCGGCACCGCAGCGCATCGGCTCATCGGCGGCTCCGGCAGGTCAGCCCCGGGCTGAGCATCAGCCACCCTGGTCCCTCTGCCGGGTCTCCGCACCTGAACCGATTTCATCGCCGGGGAAGAGGAGGAAAAGTCAGGGTAGATGTTAGCTCAGCCGGGACGTGCCGGGACACTTACTGCAACGTTCTTTTTAGCCAGCGGCTCGTGCACCGCTGTGCCAGGATGCAGCCACATTTTCCCTCTTCGGCCATCGTTTCTCACAGCTATTAATTTTCACCCAATTTTGGGAGGATTTTTCCCTCTCCTCCTCCAACCACTCACTTTAAGTTGCCCCCTTTCATTCCATAATAATCATCACCTTTTTTGCATTGTTTTTCCAATTAGAAACTTTGGGAAAAATGCTTGGTTGGGAAAAGTTTGTAAAAAACCATAAATTTGCTTCCGTTTTGCCATCATCCCAGTACATCTTTATGCAATACGACTCATTTCAGCAGGCTGAGCTGGACACTGGATGCTTGGCGAGAGCTCTACGAGGGGTGTAAATCCGACCGTGACTTTTCGCTCCTCTCTCTTTGCACCGGCTTCGGGGGGGATGCCGGCCCCAAAACAGCTCCCGGCAACTCCGCAGCCCCCAGAGCTCGTCCAGGCTCCGGTTGCCGAAGGAGCCGTTCGGTAAAGGCGGCATCCGGGCAGGTTTTGTGCCGGTTTACGACTGTGACCCCAGGGGTGAGCGGGGCCGGGGAGGGGGGGGCTGTCCCCGCACAGGCGGTGCAAGGGTGACAAGGCGGCGGGATGGGGATGGGGATGGGGGACCGGCATCCCGGAGAAGAGCACCTGCAGGGAGAAAGCCCATCCCTAAAGCCTACACCAGCCGGGAACAGTCCCTTTCTCCTCCAAACCCTCAAGCCCTGAGCTGGCTGCTGCATTTTGGGGTCAGGGCGCTGATGCCTGTCCTTGGGAAACTGCCGGAGCAAGCGGCAACGTGAGGAAATTCCTTAGTTTTTTTTCCTCCTTTTTCCTTCCACTAAATCACCCCGTCAAGACTTCAGCAGATTTTCTGCACAGCTCACCCTCACCTTTTGAGGCCTAGAAACCTTCAGGCAAAATCCCAAAGGACAATTATTTCCGTTGCATCCTTCAATAAAAATCGTTTATTCCTATCTTTCTAATTTAAAGCTTTGGCCCACGTGGAATGGGAATGCATTTTTAAAATGCATTTACAAATTTTGTTCGGTAAAACCCGCAATTTTCTTTAAAAGCAGCAATAACGCATCCTGCCTCTTCAAACACGCTGCGCCCACGCAGAGGCAAGACTCTTGCCTTTGGGAAAGCTTAACTGCAGTTTTAAAATGACCGTGGCCAGAAATAGTGGAGCTCCCTATATCGGTCCGAAAAGGATGCTGTCTGCACCTACTTTTCATGCAAACGGGATTAAGCCTTAAAAATCTGCCTCTTATTTCCCCGACACACCTTTACGGGATCTGGGCAGCACGAGCAGGCTGCGGATGCGTCTGCATCACAGTTAATATTGAAGCCGGGCTCTCCGTGCCGCCCCCGGCTGATGCCAGCCTGCCTTCCCAGCCGGTTTAGGAAAACTGGTTTAGGAAAACCAAAACCTTTCAACCTTTCGGAGAGCTGCATCGTGCCCGAACCGCCCCCTCCCTGCACGTGGACCTAGGAGAGCCCAGGCACTGCTCGAAGGTGCTTTTCGGGGGTGCTCCGCGCCCCGTCTCTCATCGGAGCCCATCCTGCCGCAGGCGCTCTTCTCTAGGGATACGGTCCCACTTCCCAGGGGGGACCAACGTCCCCGGGGTCTCGCTGGTCAGCGGGCACCGACTGCCGCCCGGTCCGCCCGCCCGCCCGCGCCGGCTCGCGGGGATGAGCATCGCCAGGGACTGCTTTTTTCGGCGAGGACGCAGCTATTTGATTTCCATCCCCTCCTTCCCCACAGCGCCCGGCTGTTCCCAAGCCTGCGGCCCCCGGCCGAGGAGCGCCGTATGTACTGCGTGCGTTGCCTGCTGCGCTAGAATGAATGCCTACAAAATCCTAAAGCTATTTCTCAGGCAGTTTATGATAATTTCCCCCCCCACCCCACCTCACCCCACCCCATCCCATCCCCATAACCCGTTTCACCCCTGCACCCCCCCCCCCCCCCCCATCCCTCCCATCCCTCCCACCCCCTCCCCACGGCCCCGCTGCGAGCCGGCGGCGTTCCCAAGGACGGCGGGGACCCGTTATGTGACCCAGGTATCCAACCGCATGCGCTTTACGGAGGGGCTCTCCCCCTCGGGCTCGCTGGTGGGTCGCAGGAGGCCCAGGGATGAGCCGAAATCGGGGCGGGCGGGATCGTCCCGCTCGCTGCTGCCTTCGTAGGAGCTGGTGTTGCTGCTGAGGCTGTCGACGGGCGAGCGGCCGGTGGGCTCGTGCCGGGGCTGGTGGGGGAAAGTGCTGAGCGGGGTGGCAGTGTTTCTTTCCCGGTTGGGTGAGACGGGCTCCGACTTGATGCTGATGTTGGGGTTGGTGTTGACAGTCAAAGTGGTGGTGTGGGACAAGTGACTCCCTTGTCTGGGCATCCGGAAGGTGGGGGATGAGGTTGGGAGAGGAGGAGGAGAGCAGGAGGGGAGGAAGGGGGAGAAACAGATGGAGGAGGAGATAACGGGAAGTCTCTCATTATTCATCTTTTCAGTGGCCTTTTACCCTCCAATCCACAGAATTCATAACCCGCACACCCCACGGCTGAATGAATCCAGAGTGATGAATCTGGATTAGATTATGAATCTGGATGAGATTATTAATCTGGATTCATGACTAGAATTACGAATTATGATGACTCCAGAATTCATAATCCGTGCACTCACCATGACGCATCGCTGCCGAGCCAGGATCAGACCCTGCACAACCCTGCGGGCAGCATCCTTCCTCCACCAGCACCCCGCGATCCAGCCCCGATCCCGCCCGCCGTCCCCGCAGCAGCGACCCAAACGCATGGAGGAGAGGGACAGGCTGCGACACCCCCGTCCCGTGGGCACCCCTACGGCTCTGCCCCAGCGTCCCCCGTGGGCTGCACAAATCCGGCAGCGGGCTCGGATGGGCGGTTTTGCTCCAAGCCAGGAATCTCTTCAGCCTCTTTACTCCAACCCAAAATTTCGTCCAGGCTTTGGGCACGTCCTGCAGTCCCGCTAGTGCAGGACGTCCAGGCAGCTGCTGGGGAAGCTGCTGCCTGCCCTGCCTGGAAAACGTGCTCCAGGCAGTGGGGAAACGCACTGAACTCGCTGTGCAAAAGCCTGGTGCATCCATACACCCACTTGGCACTTCAAGCTGGGGATGTCAGAGTCTTACTCCTAAGCTGGCTTTGGGACAAAGTCACTGAATCCCCCTCTTCAATTCCTGCCTCTTTTTGTCCCACGGTCTTAGCGTGATCGCGGGCAAGTTGCTTAAATCTTTATTTTGACTACGATACTCTGAAAAAGCTCTGCGTGTGGATGCTTTATTCCAGACTAAAAGCGGATCCACTTCAGAAAACCTGCTCCAATACGCAAGTGCCTATATTTTTTTCCCTGGAGTAAAGCAATTAATTTTCAATATTAAAAGCTACCCTCTTTCTACACTAACAGGGAGACATCTTATTCTGCAAGAACCATCCCATTTAACTCTGGCTCTTGCTGGATCTCAGCTCCCTCACCATGAGTTGAAGAGAGCAATCCTCCTGCTGCGGACAGACAGCAAGAAGCAGCTCTCAGAGAGCATCACCTAGCACACCGCCGCCCTGATTTCATCTAGGGACTCCCGGGTCACTCCTACGACAGTGGTAGGGACAGGATTCCCCAAACTTCACGAGCTGGCTGATCTGGCTCCTCCGGCGGCTGTGGGCACGTCTGCTTGTGCCTCCTAGAAGCACAGCCTAAACCCACTGTAACTGCCGGGGCCCCGCAGTGGGAGGCTGACGACAACCCGGCAGAGGAGTCACAGCTCGGGTTCTGCAGGTTTGGCACCTCGGCGGAATTCCTCGTTTCCCTCTTTCCTTTTACAACACCAACTGAGTGGTCGCTGGTACCCATTTCACTTACATTAAATTTCCTAGTGATACAGGAACCAGGTGCTGCTGCTGCTGCTGCTGTTGCTGCTGCTGCTGCTGCTGTTGCTGCTGCTGCTGTTGCTGCTGCTGTTGCTGCTGTTGCTGCTGCTGTTGTTGCTGCTGCTGCTGCTGCTGTTGCTGCTGCTGCTGCTGCTGCCAGGCAGAGATGTTGCCAAGGGACAGCCCACCAGGTGAGCTGAATGCTGGCAGTGAAGACAACTCAGCGCTCGTCAGCTGATAATCTGGAAAGGAAGGAGCCCTTCAGTCATTTCAATGTCAAACCTACTCCAACAGAGCCCTGAGCACTGCAAGAAGATGGAGACCCGCTCGAGGGACACAAACCAGCCACAGCTTACAGAATATCAGCTGTTGCTGGGAGTTGGCACAGGGATGCTGGCCATAGGACGCATCTCTTAGAATCATATAGAATCATAGACTGCTTTGGGTTGGAAGGGACCTTTGGAGGTCATCTAATCCAAGCCCTCTGCCATGAGCAGGGACATCTTCCGCTAGATCAGGTTGCACAGAGCCCCATCCAACCTGGCCTTGAATGTCACCAGGGATGGGGCATCTCCCACCTCTCCGGGCAACCCGTACCGGTGCCTCAGCACCCTCAGCGTAAAAACATT
The DNA here is from genome assembly GCF_018139145.2 of Gymnogyps californianus. Taxonomy (NCBI): domain Eukaryota; kingdom Metazoa; phylum Chordata; class Aves; order Accipitriformes; family Cathartidae; genus Gymnogyps; species Gymnogyps californianus. Next base: position 828,172 of record NC_059499.1, on the reverse strand, counting down.
TCTGCCTTATATCTAGTCGTCTTCTAGCTTCAAGGCACGAGCCGCTCACAGGACCCCCTCCTACCTCCACACCATCCAACACCCACTGGTTACCATTGCCCCCCAAAAAGCGCAGCAACGGCAAACGCAACCCCGCGGTGCAGCCCCGCGCTGATTCCACCCAAGGACGGAGCGCGGTGCGTGAAAAACCCACATGGACACCCTCCGGTGCAGCCCTGCACCGATTCCACCCAAGGACGGAGCGCGGCGCGTGAAAAACCCACACGGACACCCTCCGGTGCAGCCCCGCACCGATTCCATCCAAGGACAGAGCGTGGCAGGTGAAAAACCCACACGGACACCCTCCGGTGCAGCCCCGCACCAATTCCACCCAAGGACGGAGCGTGGCGGGTGAAAAACCCACACGGACACCCTCCGGTGCAGCCCCGCACCAATTCCACCCAAGGACGGAGCGTGGCGGGTGAAAAACCCACACGGACACCCTCCGGTGCAGCCCTGCACCGATTCCACCCAAGGACGGAGCGTGGCGCGTGAAAAACCCACACGGACACCCTCCGGTGCAGCCCCGCACCGATTCCATCCAAGGACGGAGCGTGGCGGGTGAAAAACCCACACGGACACCCTCCGGTGCAGCCCCGCACCGATTCCACCCAAGGACGGAGCGTGGCGGGTGAAAAACCCACACGGACACCCTCCGGCGCAGGACGCCCGGCTGTGAAACACACAGACCCCTCCGACCCCCCGCCCCGGGGCAAGAAATCCCCGGTAGCTGCTGAAACAACCCCCCCCCCCAACACACACACACACACACACACCCCCGCTCCGTGCGTGGCCCGGCCCCACACCGCGTGTCCCAGCCCCACGCCGCGTGGCCCGGCCCCGCGCGGCAGCTAGGGGGCGCTCTCCGCCCGCCGCCGGGGCCGCGCAGCAGCCGCCGCTGCCCCCCCCCACCCCGGTACCCCCCCCCCGGGCTTGCATGGGGAGGGGATAGAGATGCTCTTCCCACGCACGACACCGGGAGCACCCCAAAACCCAGCTGAGCATCCCAAAAACGGGGCGGGGGGTGGTGGTGGTGGTGGTGTGGAATTTTACAAAGGGTGGGAAATCCTGCGGTGATGCAGCACGGGGCGGGGGGGGGGGGGAAGCAACTGCTCTTCCAGGAGATGGTCAAAGCCTTGGTCAGCCGCGTCGGCATCTGACACGGACACCCACAGGCCCTGAGCGTTGATGGAACGCTCGCCCTCCCTCCCCTCGCCCCCTCGCTCCCCCTTTCTCACTGTCGTTCGGGGCGTCTTGGCCATTTCAGCCTTCCCCACCCCAGCGGGGCCAAACCTGCCGGCGGCGGCAGCAGAACCCCAAAAAGGTGGCTGCAAAGGCGCTGAACCGCTGCCAAAGCCGCCGGGCTGATTCGAGGCACACCCTACAGAAAGTCCCCGGACTAGGTTCTTTGCCCTGCACCCTTCTTTACCCCCAGCACCCAGCCATTCTGGTTTAGGAGCTCCTGACACCCACTGGTTACGACAGCCGCCTCCGCAGCTAACGCCGAGAGCTTGAACTGGAGCCATCCCGTATCTCAAAGCTGCAAACGGTCGGGTTTGACTTAATCGGGCTGCAGAGCAGGCACGGGAAAGGGCACGCAACCCTGGCCAGCGCGAAGCTCAACACCACCTCACCGGCCTGAAATTGAGACAATTCCCACCCCATTAATAGGTTAGCCCTGGAAAGAACAAGCGGCAATGCCCCGGGCCTGGAGTTTGCTCAGGGTATCTGCACCCTACAGCCATCTACGCGATGATAACCCCCTGCACTATCTCTAGCAAACATCCCAGCCACAGACACCGAAGGCGCCCGAGTGGGAACGCTTCCCTGCCTGTGGTCATCTGCGAGAGAAAAAAGAAATACAGAAAGCTGAAATTCAGCCCCCCGCTCCGCCCTCAGTGGCAGCAGCACAGGGCTCAATTAAAACCTATTTTGGGGACTTGGGCCGTACACAGCCTGGCTGCTGGACCACACGGCCAACGATGACTTCCACGCAGGGAGAGGAGCCTACTCGTCACGCACAAACAGGCATCTTCTGGGCTACACCTACTAATTAGGGGAGGGAGTTCCCAACACGCCTATTCTGGGTTCTTCCAGACAAGCAGCTTTTTACATTTTTGCAAACTTTTCTCTGAGCAAATGCCAACGTGAGTTACGCAGGAAACCAGCAAGTCCTTAAAGTCTTCGCGGAGGTTCGACGGGGTCGCAGACGAACAACGCCTTCGCTCGGGCAAGCGCGCCCTAACTGTCGCCTCGGGCCGGCTCGAACCCCACCAGCTCGAATCTGATGTGCCTACGAGCAGGCTGGTTTGCATTCTTCCCAAACTTTTGGGGGCCTGACGCTCATTTTCATTAAGCCCCTATGACAACATCACCCGGAGCTCTCGAGAGCCTGGAGATGGGTGTAGCTGTAATTAGCATCCACTTAAAAGCACCTTCACGCTGCCAGCACAGTGCAATGGGCTATAGAATGACAGAATCATGCCCTCACAGCCCTTCTGGATATGACAGTGAGTTCTCATTATTTATATAATGAGTTTCCCCTTGATTTTAATCCTGTGAAACTCTTGGACTCGACCACGTCTTGCGGCAGCGAGTTCCACGAGTGATGATGCAGCTGCTCAGGGAGAGCCAGGCACGTGCTTGCCGCAGCACATTTCCCTCTCGTATTATATTATCCATCGGAAAGCTCTTACCCGGGCTGTGCGCTCTTACCTGTGTTGTACGCCGTGGGCATGGCAGAGAAAGGCAGCCCCTGCGTCAGCAAACTCGGAGTAGCCACAGAAACAACCGGTGTGGTTAAAGAGTGAGTCGCTTGGGAGACACCTAACCGCTGCGTGTTCTGCTGGGGAAGCAAACGGGAGAGGGAGTTACAACCCAGATGCATTTTACTCTGTCGTCCCCATGGGTTGTGGCCCCCCAAAACCTCGGTCTGCAGCTGCCCCCCACCCCCGGGCATGCACCAGCCCTTGAAGCGGCCGAGGCTGATCACGGAGACTGCGGGAGTAAGCAGGATTGATCCTCTGGCCGTTCCTCATTGCAACAAAGCAAAGTGCAAACCACACCAGTTACAGACATTTAGGACCCTTGTGACATTCATTTGCAGGTCACTTGGCGTTGGCCTTGGGTCACCTTTCTGCCCAGGACTGGGCTTCACCCGCAAGGACCAGCAACGTCCCTGCGTGCATGGAGGGGGAATAACAGCGGGATGCCTCAGCCTGTATTCCTTCTGATGTAAAAAAGAAGAGTCGCTATTTTCCAGAGGATGCACGTGAGGTTTGCTCTGCTACTCGGGGAGTGGGAAAGGTACCAAACCAAACCAGGACCGGCTAACGCAGCACAGAGCTGACACATCCTCCTCCTTGCAGCACTGATGTCCAAGAACGAGGCCCCTGCCTCTAAGGCAAGCTGAAGACGCTGAGCATCGGTCTCAGGATTTTAAAGGCACTCTGGCATCCTTAAAGTCCAGTGCCCAGCTACCTGCCGGCTCGGTGCCCTCATGAGGTTTGGGTGACTCAGGCATTAGCAGGTCCACTGTGGAAAAATTCTGCCCTTGGACCAGTGCACACCAGTTTCCCCCCGTGGTTTTCCAGGCAGTTACGTGGGCGGATCTACGGGTCAGATTCAGCCCTGTTTACAAGGCAGATAATCTGGGCTGTCTCTGCTGATCTGATTTAAATCAGACTCAAGAGGCTTGACTCTAATCTGAAGCACCCCGGCACACGTCACCCTGTGAAGACTGGGGCAGTGCCCAGCACCGGCACAAGGCTGGCTGCGTCCCCGGGGAGCCTTCCTCCCGGCTCGCTGCGAGGCGCCGAAGGCTCCCAGGGCCTTTTAGGGCTGGGCATGGGATCCTGCAATGGTTCACGGCCACGCGGGACTCTCCGGGGATAAGGCTGGAGGCTAAAACCCCTGCCCTTGCCACCTCCGGAGGGTGACAGTACCCCGGCGTGCTGGATTTGCAGCGCCCTGCGCCCACATGCTGCCCAGCCCGCAGGTCCCTTCCCATCACCCAGGGAAGGCAATTACCAGGGCTCTAATTGCTAAAGCCCTGGGGCTGTAGGAGCAGGTTTTCCTGGCATGCATCCTGCTGGCAACAGCCCTCGGCCGTGCCCACTGCCTTCCGGTTAAGGACGCTGCAGAGAAATGCCTTCACGGTGGGCAGGATTCAGCCCTCTCCCTCTCCTGCCTGCACCGGACCCCCAGCCAGCCCAGCAGGACGCGACCCACAGCCCCATCCCCTCCATTCCCCGGCAGCCTTGCACCAGGGCTCCGCGGCTCTCCCAGGAAAGCACCGGCACGGGGATGAGCCTGGCCGCGATGGAGGGCTGGGGCGGTGGGATGCTGGCAGAGTAGGGTTGTATCGGCCCCGGGAACAGGGCAGCAGCCACCCCCGTTATACCATGAGGCGAGTGCGGGGATGGCAGACCCGGCTGCGCCGTAAGAAGCACCCCAATTTTCATCCCGATTCATGCAGGTAGGAGGTGCTGAGGTGTGCAAGCTGCCCCCCGCCCCGTGCCACTCACACCGCCGTGCGCCTTGCAAAACGCTCCCGGTTGCAAACTGCCGTTCAGGCTCGTTACAAAACCATGCAGGCATGCTCCCGGGTGAGCTCGCTTGTCGCCGTAGGCTTGCTGAATGGATCCTGCTCTACTCTTCAGATGAGGAGTGTGTAGAGGAATGGGGGGGGGGGGGAAACGCCTCTCCGAACCCACTAAAAGAGCAGACCGTGCTCGGAGCCGAAAGCTGCCGGGAGCAAACCCACACGGTGGGCAGGGGCTGAGCCCGTGGGCAAAGGGTTAAGGGCAGCGGGGCAGGTCTCAGCGGAGGGGCAGCTGACTCATCCTGCTGCCTGTGTGTAAAGAGGTGGGAGTTGCCATTTCAAGAGAAGATCTGGTGTGTAGGTTGAGCAATATGGAGGGAGCAAATCTGGGGAGAAGGTTAGCAGAGCAGGGGGGCACCCGCACCAGGCGGGATGACTCCGCAGACCAGCCGAGACAGGGCTCTGCTTTCCCTTTCCCGATGTCCCCTTCCCGATCCAGCTGTGCTGAGGTCCCTGTCCTCCTCCTCCCGGATTTCATCACCCTCCACCTCCCCGCTGCCAGCTCGGCTTGAGCGAGGACTGTACTTCACTTCAGGCAAAAATCAGCCGGGTTAGCTCAGACTAACAATTAAAACTGTTAATGCCAACCCGGTTGATTTTTGCCTAAAGCAAGCTGCTCCTCCAGCTCGGAGACAGGCAATGCCCTCTGGCAGCGGGAACGGTGATGAGCAGATGGGGAGGCGGGTGGTGACCGTTTGCACTCGGCAGATGGGGAAACTGAGGCACGGAGCTGCCAGGAGGGGGCCATTAAGCAAGAAGGCTTTTGGGGCATGGAGAGCAGCAGAATTCAAGTCTGCCAAAGCCCTGGCCAATCCTTCCCCTGGCCAAGAGTGTCTCCTTGCAGGCTACGAGAGGTATTGGCTTACTCCCCTGTTTTTGGAGAGCTTTTCCCTGGCTGCGTTAGCTGCATCCTACAGCGGCTCTCGCCCTTTCCTCGCTGCGCTGACCTGTCGCCCATCTGCCCTGCACCAGAATAGCAACAGAACAGGGTGAATCATTGCCACAAACAAGGTGGTGTTCACTTTGCTGGCAGGGGAGGGGGGGAGAAAGAAAAAAAAGCCATAAAAATAACATGGAAAACTGCCCCTGTGCACAAAGGAGGTTTAGGGAGTGCACTAGCCAGCCAGTGGATTTACACAGGCTTTAAATAATATCCTTAATATGGGAAGAGCCTGATTTACTCCCTATCTCTCATGTGGTGGCAGTGGGCCAGGTCTTCCCGTGCTGTAAACTGCGGTGGCTCCAGCGAAGCCCACGGGGCAGGTTCCTGGGCGGTGGCGGTGCCCGTGCCCAGGCTGGCTCCGCACGGCACCGGCCCCACAAGGGACCCGGGCTGACCTCCCCCGGGGAAACCAGCACAGCTTTTTTGGCCTCGGTGGAGAAACAGGCACTTTACAGCTCGTGTCAGCTCCTTCTTTGCCATAGGGAACCTGATTTTCCTAAAAGTGCGTTTTTCTCGGGATTGATTTTCTGTGGCAGGACTGGCTGTGACATTTGTGCTGGCGCCCGCGTCCCGCCGTGTTCCCGACGGAGGGCAAAGGGGCCGGTGTCAACCCCTACGTGCGCCCCACGCCTTCGCCGAGCCAGGGCAGGGTGCGGGGACCAACGGGACAAGCGGCCCACGTCCCACCCCGCCGCGATGCGCGCTCAGCAGGGAACTCACCAGAGCCAAGTGGTCCTCCGTCTGCCCGCGGGAGAACAGAGAGAAAACCGAGAGGCACCGTTAACTCGACAGCCCCGCCAACCGCCGCGCCGCCACGCTCACCGGCACCGCACCCTCGCCTACCACGGGGCACGTACGGTGCGTACGGGTTACACTCGCGCCCGGCGCAGAGCTTTGCACCGTGCCGTTTGCAGGCACAGGCTTTGCACCGTGATGTTTGCATCCGGTACGGTGCAAATGGGAATCCAAGCCTTCCTCCTCGGGTCTCCCCGCCGGCATGGCGCCAGCCAGCTCCCACTGCTACGGCACGGAATAGTTGCCCACACCGCATCTGCTCCAGCGCAAAGTCCACCCTACAATCTGTCTGCTGTCAGGGGACACGCCACCGGCGCTCCCACCCCGGTCTCCTCGCAAGACCTCTGCCGGGCACTCACCAAATGGTGCATTAGCCCCTTCCCGCTCTGCGAGGTGATCACGCGTAAATCCGGCTTGCGGCTGTTGGTGGCGAGCTGCGTGCTGTGGGAGGGCGGTGGCGGGGACTTGGCCGGGATGATCTTGCCCAAGCTGCTGCCGTTGGACACGGGAAGAAGACCCGGAGAGGCTCTGGCACTCACGTAGCCGTTTCCTGCAGGAAAATGGGTGACAGAGAGGAAGGAGGTGAATGCATGGCGACGGTGAATGCACGGCGGTGGTAAATGCATGCATAGCGAGCGGTGCCGCAACAGGGCTCCGTAGGTGCTTCTCCCCAGGAGAGCAGCACCACATCCCCCCAGGCTCCCCAAAACCCTCCTGCACACCAGGCAGGCTCATCCGCAGCCCCCGGGCAGGTACCTGCCCGTCTGCCGGCAGCGCGGCGCAACCCCGAGCAAGCTCGGCGGTGCCGGCAGCCGCTCAGATGCCTGCAGCGGGTGCATCTTCCCCACCAAGACCAGGCAAACCTGCCCCGGGCCAGGCAGGGACAGAGGCAGGGCAGGCAGCCGACCCCAAGCTCCCAGTGCCCCGGGGCAGCTCCTCAACCTGCAGGAACCCACAATCGTTACTGCAATAAGACCCAATAAATATTACAGGCCTGATTTGCAGCAAGGCCTCTTTACGCTGCTCTGGCAGGGTACTGGGGCCCTAGCAAGGGGGGATAATTACTGTTACGTTCACTTTTAAGGTCTCTTTATGGTACCGGAGCAGCAAAAAGAGGCCGTGGCAGAGCGAGGACTCGGTTCACTGATCCCACTGCCCCTTTGAAGATCTGAGGTTCCCTCCTCCTCCTCCTCCTGCTGCCCCACTTAAGGATTTTATGTGCAAAGAGGGGGAAAATAAAGAAGAAAGGAAAGGAAGAAAAAAATTTAAAAAGGAAAAGATTTGATGAACATCAGGAAAGGAATAAATTGGATCAGATTACTGTTCTGATGAGGGTTGGTTTTTTTTTTATGAATAGGCCCCAAAGATAGAAAGGCATTTAGCAATCACCAGGATTCAGCCCTCATATTCATTGCACGTTAGACCGGGAAAAATAGGTCGCTGATTGCATTATTAATCACATCTACCATTGCGCTACATCTGCATTTCAGCAGGCGGCTGGTGGCAGTGACGCCGCAGCCGTGGCGCGTGCTCATCGAGGGCCGAGCGCCAGCCGCTGCCTCTCCCAGAGCTGTCCCAGGGCCGGACACATTGGTGATGGGGTAAACTGGGCACGGGGGATGGCCACGCACCCCGGGAGCCGCGGGTCCGATCCCACCGATGCCACCGGGGACGAGAGATGGCTGCCTCACCGGGTACCGGGAGCTGCCCATCAGGGATGCTCGTGGTGGCGGGGCTGCTGCAGACTGGCAGCCCCGTCTTGCAACTCCTGTATCTGTGTCCCTGTCTGAGGGAGGGGACCGGCTTTCCTGTCCTCAGCAAGGTGTCCTCTCAGTCCTGAATCACCGTGAGCAGCCGTGCATAAGGCACGTGCCTAGTGCATCAGGTCCCGGGTACCTCCGTGCTCTGTGAACTACATGCATTTTGCTTGCAAGGCCGCTGGCTTTTACATTTATTAACAAAGAAGGTGCGTAAAATTCCCTGGGTGACCTTCGCTACCCGCAGTGCCGGTGGCCATGCAAAAACCGACGGAGGCAAAGCCAAAAGAAACGTTAAACCCCTTGATATTCTCCTTCCCAAGGTGGCACCGACATGGATGCACACGCGGCTCTCGTGGCAACTGCTGCTTTGAGGTACGCCGCGTTATCGTGCGCGTCAGTTGGGGTGTGGGTCGGGGAGGCCCCGGCGCTGGTGGGGAGCAGGTTTGGGTCCCAGTGCTGCCACTCACCCCCAAAGGGACTTCCCTGACAGGGGGCCTTGGGCACTGCCATCAGAGGAGTCCCCCCAGCCTGGATCCGGCTGCCCCCGTGAGCTGGAGAGAGAAGGGCTGGCTGCGCTCCCGCTAGGATTGCGGGATAACCCTGACCCCAAAAAAGAGGTCCAAAAGCGGAGCACTCCGGGCTGCCTTTGCACCACCCCGGTGTAAATTTGAGCCTGGCAGCACCCCGTGCTCTTGCAAAGCCGGGGACAGCCAGGGCACAGCATCCCCGCGATGGGGCAGGCAGGGTGGGCAAGGTGCTTCCCACGGACGGTGCACGCCATGGTGGGCAGGCAGGACGCGGGGACGCAGCCCGCATCGCTGCAGGATCCGGCCACAAGTACCCGGCGGCTGATGACTCAGAGGCAGCAGGTGATCGCTCGGTGCTGCAGAGATTGCAAGGGAGGAGGAGGAGGAGGAGGAGGAGGAGGAGGAGGAGGAAGAGATGTCCCAGGTACTCAAAAACCGCAAGCGCGGTGCCAGAGCCAAAGCCACGCTCCCTTCCTGCAGCCGGCGCGGGGAGCCCCGGAGGCGGCAGGGGTCCGGGGATGGCGGGGGGCCGTGGCTGGCCGCGGCCGGGCTGTCCCTGCTCCTCGCGCTCGTTTCCTGGAGCGGCGGCAGGAACGCAGGGAATGCTCCGGTGACGTCAATGCTGACATTCACGGGCCCTGCCAAGCTCCGCGCCGCCGCGGCTGCTCCCAACAGCTGACGTGGGGGCGGCCTCGGGGGGAAAAGGGGCCGCGAAGGTGGCTGGGGGCCACGGCACGACGGCCCCTTCCCTCTGCCTTCGAAGGAGCAGCAAAGCTCCGCGTTGGGCGCAGCAAGGGCCCCGGGGAGACGCCAGCCCCACGAACTGCCCTGGCAGGGTTTGCTCTGGAGGCGCAGCCGGGGAGAAATTCCCCCGGCGCTGGCATGGCTGCTGCCTGGCACAGGGAAAAGGTTATTCCTGGGAGCGGCCACGGTGCAGGGGACAGGGACGAGCGGCCGCGGTGCGGCAGAACTGAGTCCGGACTAGCCCCGTCCACGAAACCGGTGGGACCCAGGCTCCAATTTTGGTTTTAATTGGGGCAACGCCGAATTTCACACTCCTCCTCCGTGCTGTCGGCTGGAGCCCCACCGCAAAAAGCCCCCGAGGGGGTGACGAGCCAGAGCTTCTGGTGCAAAGGCTGCCTTCCCGGCTCCACCTCACCCGGGGACGGACGGCATCCGCCCCGCTGAGCCCTGGACCGCAGCCTGCCCTGCCCCAGCCCGCAGCAGCGGTGCCGGTAGCGGCAGCTGCTTCCCAGCGGGACCCGGGGGCCGTCGCTGGCTTTTGGGTTGTACCTACGCAAGCGCCGGCCCCAAAGACCTCACCCTGCAGACAGCGGAGGCAGACCGCGGGGAAGGAGGTATTATTAGCGCATTTTATAGCTGGGGAGCTAAGCCACAAGGTCTGAGCCTTGTTAGCACTGAGGCTCTCGCAGTGGAAAGGGACCTTAATGAGCTTTTTTCCTTGCCGTAAAGTTCCTTTATAGGGCCCAAGCGCAACGAGGAATCAGGTGTTAAGTGACTCACCCGAGGTCAGGGGAGGAACTAGTTGCAGCGCGGGGAGTTAAACCCAGAGCTGCCCGAATCATTGTCCTCAGTGGCCATCTCAGCCGGCCCCTTGATTTGCAGCTCTCCCAAAGACCCAGGGGAGATGCTGGCCCCCAGGACACGTACCCCTCTCCTGCCTCGGTCTCTGAGGTCTCCACTGAAACCAGCAGCCCCCAGTAAAGGCGCTGGCCTGGAGCTCCACATGCCAAACCCTCCCGCTGCCAACAGCAGCAAAATCTTCCCTAGCGCTTCGACCGATGGCGCTGAACGGCAAAGCAAAATCCTACGTTACGCGTGGGGAAACCGAGGCAAGGAGTGGCAAACAGAGCCAAGGGCGCAGGTCCCGGCGCCCACACCGCTTGCCGAAAGGCAATGGCTCCTCACTTACCCACGGGGCTCGGGCAGGCTCCGTTCGTGTTGTTCAGGTCTCCCCCGAGCATCGCCCCTGTAAAGCAATTGGAAACACGGGGTCACCGTCCGCTCGGAAACAGGGTGAGCATCCCTCTTTTTGCGGGGGGGAGGAAGAGGGGGACCACGAGGGAGGAGGGCAGAGGAAAATGAGCGGTGTTGCCTTCCCAGAGAGAAAGTCCTGGGCAAAATGAGCAGCATTCCTGATGATCAGGTTGGGAAACATTATCCAGGCAGATCCGTTTCCTTTGGGAAGGAGCCAGGCGGCACAGGAGCCCGCTCCAAAGGAGGCGGCTTGGAAAACACTGCGGCTATTTTATTCCAAGCTCCCCTTTGGGGGACACGGGGCCGGTGCTGCCGGGGAAGAGAGCCCCAGCAGCAAGATGTGAAACACTATCTCCCCTGTAATGTTCGCACCGAATGGAAACCATCCCCGCGCGCTGCCAGGACGCTGCTACAATTCGGCCTCCCACGGTCCCAACGCTTGGAAAGCACCGCCGCTCCCCGCCGTGCCGGGAAAAGCCGTACCAGAGGCCTTTTTATCCCCAATAAACTCAACGTTTTGCCTCGCCTGCGAGAAGATTTTATTTTTTTCTGCCTTGTTATTGAGTTATTTCTGAAAGCCACCTATTCACAGCCCGGGGCTGCCTGGCCATGCCGCAGGCGGTGATTTCGGCCAACAGCCGGCACGGAGGCTCCGGAGCTGCAACCGCAGTCATCCCGGAGCCCTGGGCAGGGGAATGAGGAGCCTCCGATCCCAAACCCCACCTCTAACCACCGCCCAACCCTTCTCACCCCAGATGGGGAAACCTGAGACAGAAACCTTTTTTCCAGCCCCTGGCTCTCGGGTCTGGGCTTGCAGCGAGCCCCTGAAAGCGGGAGGAGTGCTGGAGGGCTGAGCCCCTGCCATGCAGGGAAGCGTGTTGGCTCCCCACGTGGGAGCAGGATCGGGGATGGCGGTGGTCCCAAAAATATTTTACAGCTTGAAAAAGGGCATGGTGACCCCCAAAACGTGGCAGCCGCACTACCGCAGCATCCTCCCTTCAAGGGATGGGGATACAAAACCAGAGGTCCCAATGCCTCCGAAGTCCCAGAGGAGGGACCCCACCAGGATTTGGGGGCTGTGCCCTGCTGCGGGACCCCGCTTGCACCCCAGACCCTGGCACCCACACTGCCAAAGAGGGCTCACCCCCCTTGGGCGAGTGATGCCGACCCCGTTCCCAGCCCTGTAAACCCCCTTGGCCGCCCTTCTCCCGTGCCGTCCCCGAGCAGACGGCATCGGCCAGCACCGAGATACCGACCCGATGCTCTGCTGCGCGTTTGCTTTGGAAACAACGCCGCAGCGCTCTGCTCTCAGCTCAAGTTCATTGCTAAATAAAAAAAAAAGATTTAAGGAAAAAAAAAAAGCTCTTCTAACATGCAAGGGCCTGGCTCCTATAAACAGGATTTCTTCCGTGTCCCAGGCAGCGAGTGAATGAGACGCAGATGGCCGGACTTGGAACACCTCTGCGCTCGCAACCGCGAAATTATCCCCCTTCAAACAAACGGCAAGCGAGCGAGATGGAAACGGCGAGCCTCCAGCGGATTCTGCATTACAACGAAGCCTCTTTTTTTTTTTTTTTTTCGGCAGAGGGGCCTGCGAGAGGGCAGGGGAGATCCCTGCAGCCAGAGCTACGGCTGTCCGTGCCCGAGGAGGGCTCTGTCGCCCAGCCTGGAGTGAGATGTTGCTCTTTGGGACCAGACCTAGAGCAGCAAGACCCCTCTAATTCAGGGCTGGGGGCCTCACCCTGGTATCTGAGCGCTTCGAGCCATCCCCGAGACCGCGCGGAGAGAGCAGTAAGCAAACAAGCCGGCTTTGAACCACGGCTCCTATTGCATCCCAGCCCAGGCACCTCTTTCTGCTTGCTCGGACCCAGTCACCCAACCAACCTGCTTCTGGAGGCACCTCCCAACCTTTCTCGCACCCCTCCAGCCCCTTTGCAAAGCCCCCCCCCGAGCTCTCACAGCCCCGGGGGCCGTAGCCAAGTGCCCACCACCCAGATGTCCAAGCGGTCACAGTCACCGGCTCTGCCATTTGCAGCCCGTGCGATTTTTACACACCATCTGTGACAACCAAAATAGCAGGCAGGGGCTTTCTGCACGCTATTATTATTTATGATCACACTGCGGGAGAGCCGGGCTGTGGTCACACGTCGTCGTCCCCCCTCGCCGCTCCAGGGGACATGGGTGACGAGCTCCTCTCCCCCAACCTGCCCTCCACCACCCATCACCGGTCCCTGCTGGAAACGACTGCTCCCTCCGATCTGTCAGCAGATTCGCATGAGTAATCGCTCGGCGACCAACTGCAACCAGCACAGCCCGACTCAGAAAAGCCCTTTTTAGGCAGCAGTCCCGTGTCACCGGAGTGCCACCGGCGAGCGGGATGCCGGCAGCCACCCCCAAGCCTGGGAACGGCGCCGGGTGACTCATCTCCTTGCGCTGCCCAACCTCGAAACAGATCCCTGCAGGGATCCGGCTCTCGAAAAGACCTTGGTAAGGCGGGGAGGTCACCCCCAGTTTGAGGCCAAGGCACAAACTGGGGGCATCAACCTCTGGCAGGAGGGCAGGAACAAGCACCCATGGGCAACAACCCTTCCAGGCTGCTCCTGCCACCCACGGATGCAGGGACACGTCCTGTTCCCCAGGGGATGGAGGTACCAGGGGTGTCCCCTGCCTCCCGGGATGCCCCGTGCTCGGCGCTGCACACCCAGCAAGGCTCTCGCAGGGATGAGGAAGAGGTGGGAGTGCGAAGGATCACGGCATCGCTCACCTGCGCTGGCCGGCCTCTGAGGCAGCCCTGGGGACACGGTGTTTCTCTGCAGCGCCGGCTGCTGCGGTGAGAGGAGCCGGGGGTCCGTCAGCGAGGAGGTCACCAGGGACTGGGTCACCAGCGAGCTGCCCGGGTTGCTGAACTGCAGCGTGTTTTGGTTGGTCACCGGCACCGTCACGGGCATGGCGAAGTTCGGAGCGGGCACTGCGGACTGAACAGAGAGCAGGGGGTAAAGGGGAGCAGGCGCCGCCGGGCGAGGAGCAGGGGTGAAGTTCCTCGCTTTGCAGGCTCTGAGCAAGAGCGGGCCTGATCCTGCATCACAGCAGCAGCAACACCCCGCTGCTGAAAAAGGGGGGACAGGCCGGGACCCCCCAATCCCCCGTTTCACTGCTGGCCTGCACTGCTGTGCTTGCACCCTGCCCACGCTGGCATCTCGGAGGGATGCACCGGAGCCCAGACCCCACCAGGGAAGACCGGGAAGAGCAATCGGCTGTCCACTCGGATACATCAAAGCTTTGCAACCAGTTGCTTTGGTCTCATTTTCAGGCCGTATTTATTTACCCCTAGTGTTTTCAGGGCAGCCCGCGGAGGGGTGGCTGGAAACACCCCAAAGCACGAAGGCGGGCAGCAGCATGGTGGTCTGCCCCCGCCAGCACCGAGAGCGGCCGAGCTCGGCACCGCCCTTCATCCCACTGCAGAGGCCAAGCAGCCTGCAGGGATTTTACGAGGCCGTTCCTCATCCAGCGGGATGGGAAGAGCCCTCCCAAAGAGCCGGCAGTGGACCACCGGTTCAGGCTGGCACTGCTGCCGGTGGCCGAGCATCTGGGAAAGGCTTGTTTCGCTCCGCACAGCCCCCGGGAGACACCGGGATCCATCCTGGCACCTCTGGGAGCTGCTGGGAAGGAGGAGGAGCTGACCCCAGGGAAGCAGGAGCATCGCTAAAGCCCTATCCTTGGCCGCAGGTCAAGGACCAGCTTCACCTACCAGCGTCCCCGCTGGAGCCAGACTCGCCGTGATTATCCTAGCCGTCTGTCTTATGTCACTGATTTGCTCTTCGTTAACAGGAGCAGGCACCCGCTTAGAGGCTTTAGCAGGGGCTTTGCTAAAGTCCCACTTTAATTTGTTCAGGGCTGGAGAGGCAGAGCAGCCCAGCGCCGGATGGGACCATCGCAGGGCCGGAGCTGAGACCCTGCAAAGCTGCACCGGCGAGGGCAGAGGGAGCTGAGCATCCCCCCATTGCAGCTCCCCTGCGGCCCCCTCCCCTCCAGAAATCTACTCCTAGACGGGCGATTTTCTTTTAGGGTAGAGGGGAGGACGGGAGGAAGGAGTGGGACGGTGCTCACCCACGCTTTGCTGCTGGAAACCCTCCCCACCAGCCTCTCAAGGGCATCCCGTCCTTCAGAGATATCCCCTGGCTGCAGCCAAGCTCAGAGGACGGCGGCTCTGAGCCTGTGCTGCGGCACCGCTCCGAGGACCGCCAGCCTGCCGTTCAAAGGGACCGGGCTCGGCCTTTCCCAGACCTTTACAGACTGCCAGGGAAAGCTGTAACGCGGAGCCCTCCCTCTACTCGGCCCCGGGAGCTTATTCTGCACGGCTGCAAAACGGGGAGGAGGAAGGCTTCTTGGGCGCTGCAGGAACACCGAAGCAGCGTTGTGTAATAAATCACTGCAAACGCGTCTGCGTGCGTGCACGTTCCCGGGAAAGGAAAGGAAAAGCTAACCTCCGTGCATCGCATCTTAAGCAACGCCGTGATAAAGCCGGGAGGTTGATACACCAACCGGAGAGCAGAGTTTTGCTTTTAATCTGTTATCTAGCCCATTGCACCTTCAAACAAGCGTCAGGCCGGCGCTGTCCTGGCGTGCAGCGAGATGCACGCCCAGGCCACCAGCTAAGTGGTCCCAGGTCGTCCCCCCCCCCCGCCCCAGGGAGGACACAACTAGGGAAGGCGGCTTGCACATCAGTCCAAAATCTGAGGGAGAAGATGCACACGTCAGCCAAACCTCAACGATTTCTGTTTTCATTAAAAGCGATTACAAACACCAAATGCAGAAGCCACGCCGAGGCCTCTCTTTAGCGAACAAGGCTGTTGTTAAGCTTCCCCGGTCGCCGAGTCTGGTTAGTTCTCGTCACACACACAAAACCAACCCAGCTGGTTAAAAAGGAAAAGCATCTTCTTCAACCGCACACGCTCCACCTGCATCACTCAGTCCCTTGCTGCGCAGGGAGGTTTAGTGGGGGAGCCAGATGCTACGCCCTGACTACGAAAGCAGCCAGCACCTGAATGCCACCAGCCAAAATGACTTTAGGGCACGGACCGTTCCTTTATGGCACGTCTGGATGCTGCCTCCGGTGACGGGAGCCTGCTCGGAGCCCTCCCTTTGCAGCAGAAAAATACAGATGCTAAGCAGTCCCTGCTTTCCGAGGTTGTTTTGCACCAAGGAAAAAGCTCTGCTGGCTTTTTGACCTATTTTGCACCGGTGGCAGGGCTCGTGCGAGGCACCGGGGGGGTGCACGTCCAGCCAGGGCCGTACCCCCACCCCACACGGCCCTGGTGGAGTGGAAACCTGCCCCCCGCTAGTGAAACCAGGGAGAAACCTCTGGGAGCCAAGCCTTGCAGGAGCTAATCCTGCACTAAACCTACCCCGGAGGGCTGGGCTCGCTGTCAGAGCAGAGCTGCGAGCAACCGTCGTCGCCTGCACCCCGTTTTGCTTCACCTCCCCAGCTCTCCCAGGGCTCGGGGCACCCACCCCTCCCTGAGATGGAGGGGATGGAGATGCAGATTTTGGGGTCCTTGGGAGGCTCCCGGAGCAACGCAGCGCTCACCTGCTGAGTCAGCAAAATAAGGAGCCGTGGATTTCACAAGACCTAATTCTCACGAAAAGCCAGAATTTTAACTTGTGGGGGCTTGCAAAGCACAGAAGGGCAGATTATTTGGGGGGGGGGGAGGGTGTAATTCTTGCCGTGCTGCATCCAGCCCTCGAAAACGAGCCTCCTTTCCGCTCCTGGCAGCATTAATTATGGCTGCAGCGACTCGGGGCTAATCCCTCTGAAGAAGCCTTGCCTGCATCAATAGTCTCTGCTCCCTTGAACTAACAACTAATTTGCAACGTGTCCCCCTCCTCCTCCCATCTCCTGACACAAATCCCTTTCAGCGCTGTCCTGATGCCACCCCGGTGACGGCTCCGGGATCACAGGCTAAAACCTCCCTGGATTTCTGCCACGCCACCAGCTGCCCCAAGGGCTCGGTGGATTTGGGGGGAATTAATGCGGAATAGCCCCAACCGGGCTGAGTCTTTGCAGGGATGTGAGGGGCCGGCACCCGCCGCCAGCTCACATGAACGCTGGGGTCTTAACCCAAGCAAAAAGCCCTTTTTGGGGAGAAAAGGGGCAAAAAAGGAAGCCCCAATCCAGTACTTGCAGCAAAGGAGGGGAAAACAGCAATATCCTCCTGCGCTGCCCGGCCAGAGCCAAGGAGGCTCAGGAATGCCGGAGCTAATGGGAACGGTTTTCCCAAGGGTTGTTCCTGCTTCTCCGGGTGGGAAACAGGAGGGACCCTCAAGGCCCCTCATGCATCTCACCCATCAGACCCGGGGTGCATTCGGGGCTGCGGGGGGCTGTGCGCATCGGCTCCCAAGGCACGGCACGGCTCCGAAGCAAAGCCATGCAAAATCCAGCCTCCCCCCCCGCTCCCCGTCACCGGGAGGCATCCGGGGAGGGGCAAGGGGGGGGCTGCAGACCACCAGCTACTCACTGCGAGCCGGTAACTCTGCATCATTTTATCAAACTCCTCATCAATCTTTTTATATTTCTCTTCCGTCTGCGGGGTCAATGCAAACACTTCATCCCCTTCCGGGCTCTCGCACTCCCTGTGCTTCTTGTTCAGCGCCTGTTACGTTTGGGGGGGGGTGGGGGGGACATGGAGGGGGTGTCGGGGAGGGATCAGGGGATGAGGTTGGAGGGAAATCGAACAGAAGAAAAACAAAACAAAAAAGAACATATAATGAAGGTTTTCCGGCCAAGGGGCGGGTACTTACACCGTATCGCTTGAACAGGATATCCAGATCCTCGCTGCCTTTACGGTATTTATCCTCCATCAAGGGGCTCTGGTCTATCGAGTCATCGCCGTCGGGCTCCGGGCTGTCACAGCCGTTAAAACCTTTCTTTCTTAATGTCTGAAAACACAACCGGGACAGTTTGAGATCTGGGAGTGGGGCTGGGGAACACAGGCAGCTGCCTGAGACAGGCAGGTCCCCCCGAAACGTCCCCCGGACCATAAAGACGAGGACTTGCCCTTGCACAAACTAACACCTTCGCCCCAAGATGTCGTTGACCTCAATGGGGTTGAAGAGTCAGGATCCGGCCCTCGGGTTTCGACGCCGGGGTGTCTCTAATTTAGGAATTACAAACGTGGGGATGGATGGAGAGAAACTTCTTTGCTTTCAAAGGATCTGTTTACGCCAGAGCTGAATTTGGCCCCGTACCAGCTCAGACGCATTCGTCACCTACAATTACTACAATGACAAGGAGGGGAAATAAACCTTAATGATATCTGCTCTCCTGCTAAAAATAGGGAAAACCTTCTTACAAATAGGAAAACAAAAACCAAAATAATAAGCAAAAAGAGGCTTGCCCCTGGCAAAAACGGGTGGGGGGCATTCACCAAATGCAAAGGTACCCCAGCAAGAGCATCGCACGAGAGGGCACGTGGCACGGCCACAGCCCGCGGGCGCCGGAGACGGCGAGCCCTGTTGGGAGTGACACAGGGGGGTGACGGTGACAACGCCCGGGCAGCAAACCCCGCACCAAGACCAGACTGCACGAGCAGCAAAGGTCCCGGGCGCTGCTGCAGAGTTAACGATGCGACAGCTCCTCCTTCGTTAACAGGAGCCCGGTAATCACACGTTCGGGCTACACGCGAGGTATGGTGAAAACCCCCGACGTTCCTCTTTCATGCTCGGTAGCCAACTTGCAGATTGCGTTACACATGCACATTTAATCATTCTATTTTCAAAATACCAAAAGCAATTAGGCGTTATTATGGAACCATCACTTGCCAATTTCTTTTTTTTAGAAGTCAAAGCTACAGAATTTCCTGGAAGTCTTGATCTCTTTTCATGCCAAATTCAGCAGGGGGGAAAAAAAAAAAAGCGAGCCTTGACAATTCTCCTCTGTCTTCCCAAACAGTAATAAACATCTCTATTTTGAGGCCAAAATGTATCCTGGAGTGGCTCCTCATCTACCTGCGAGCTCCGGGAAACACAGAGCTTGTAAGGGAATTTTTGCTAGA
Organism: Gymnogyps californianus; assembly: GCF_018139145.2. Classification (NCBI taxonomy): domain Eukaryota; kingdom Metazoa; phylum Chordata; class Aves; order Accipitriformes; family Cathartidae; genus Gymnogyps; species Gymnogyps californianus. Next base: position 809,456 of record NC_059499.1, on the reverse strand, counting down.
GCGGATAAAAACCGGTGACGTCTCCAGAAGGGCTGGAAACGCCGCGGGCAGGTTTTGCTCGGCATCGGTACGGCACCCCGTGCCGCACAGGTCTTGTTCGGTGGACGCTTGCGCCGGGTGGCAAGGGTCAAGCAACAGGCACCAAACCCATCCCCGGCCCGTTTTCCATCCAGCTGAAGCTTTTCACAATATTTGCAACGCAATTACTCCTTCACGGGCGTAATTTTAATCCTCGTTTACTTAGATTGAATCTGCAGAGGGGAAAAGTCCTCATCCACATCCAGCTCCACCAGCGAAGGATCTGGCTCACTCTTGACCACGGTGGCATCTGAAGCCCTGTTTGGTGTTACCAATAATTCCTGCTACCTAATAATTATTACCTAATTACCTAATAATAATCCTGGTACCCCTAATTCGTGTTATTTATTGTCTCTTTATAGAGAAGGGCAGTGGGAACCCGAGTCATTGGCATGAACAGGAGGTTCCCAGGGCTTTTTCTGCAGATTCCTGAGGATTTTTCCCTATTATTTTTCTATTTTTGTACGTGTCCTTGTTTGATTTTAGAATGGGCCAAAAAAAGGAGCGGGTGCGCCGGTGGGGAAGGAACGGCTTTGCCTATTTTTTTTTTTTTTTTTTTTGGAAACTGCTTTTTGCGGATTTTTTTTCCGAAACCTTTTGTTTCGCCGATGCAGCCGAAAGACGGAAAGTTGAGTCCTTCTTTAAAAAAAAGTTTTTTTCCTCCTTCTCTTTCTCTTTCAGAAGCAAAATGGAAAAAGTTGTTCCATGAGCAGTGGAAGGGATGAAGCCGGGTTTCCTTCAGGCGCGTGCGAAGGGTGCCGGCTGGGGAGACTCTCCGGTGTCTAATACAGGGGCTGTGCCCGCCTCGCAGCGGTTCGCTCCACAGGGATAGTAACTGGATCTCTCTCCTCTGCCCTCCCATCCCTGGTCGGGAAATGCGAAGGTAATCCCTCGCATCCCTGGAAGCTCTTCTCCTCTGCCAAAGGCTGCCAGCGGATTCAGGAGTCGTGGGGTCGGATAAGCAACCCCTGTCCCCCAGGACCCTCGAAGAAGGGAACCTCACAACTGGATTTTCAGGAGGTTTCAGCCGAGCAACAACATCCTTCTCCTTTCTAAAATCTGCAGCAATGAAGCAGCCCAGGAGGTTTTAAGCAGCTTCCAGCTCCCCCGGCTCTGCCCCGTATTTACCGCCCAAAGAAAGAGCAGGGAAGAGCAACGGGCAGACGCCGCCGGCCACGGCATTTTGCTGTTTCTAAGTCCGCATGAAATCGTCCCGGGGGTTGTTCCCTCAACAACTCTGTCGAGGAAAGCGGAGCAACGGCGTGAACGCAGCTCTGTTCACCCAGACCCAGAAAACCCCCTCCAAGCAGCTCACAGCATCGCTCCTCTCTGCATTTCCCAAGGTCCTTCTCCTCTGCGGGTCTATTTGGTGTCTAATATAGCTTCAACTTAGACAGCAGCTATTGCCTTGGTCTCTTCCCTCTCCCCGGCCACTAACTTCATAAAATTAGTTGTAACTTAATTGTCTTTGAGACCCACACCTCCCTGCCGAGTTCGATTCGCAGCATCCCGAGCTGCGATGGGCGGCCGCGGTGCCACCGTCCCCGCTCCCGTAGGAAACCTGCCGGCAGCCCCCGAAAGCATTGACCCGGTTGTGCACGGTGGGGAAAACCCTTCCTGGGCGCTGCAGGCAGCTGCCTGCAGCGTGAGATTGGATTATAACCCTCGCCACAGCGTGGGGCTGCCGGAGCTGCGGGCAGGGAGGGGAAGAAGGGGACGGGGACAGGCTCCAGAGCTGGCACAGCAGAGGACGGGGACGATCTGCAGCGCGGTGGGATGGGAAGCACCAGTGGCAGTGGGTGACCGGGGCCCGAGTCGCAGCGGGCCACGAGCCAAAGCAGGGCGGCTTGCAGCAATCTGCTGCTCAAAAAGAGGTTTGGGACAACAAAATGCCATTTGCAGCCATACGAGATTCGGCTGCTGGGGTTTTTTTTTCATTTTTTTGACAAAAAAAATGTGTGTCCCACATTTTCTGCTTTTTGACGAGATGATGTAAAAGGAAAACAATCCTGCTGGAGTGAGAATCAAACCCAAAGATTCCTGTTTTCAGGATCTCTGCAAGGTCTTTTAGAAAAGAGCTTTCCTTCTTGTTCCTCCTCATTCCCTTTTCCAGGGGAAAAACAGAAGACGCAAAGCGGCACGAACCCTTTTTGTCACTGGGTTGCATCCAGCGGAACACGACTATTTTTCGTATAAAATAGCTTTAAAATCAATTCCTTCACAGCAGAAAACTTTCGGAGGAGAAAACCAGGGTGAGAACTTCACGCGGCAAAAAAACCCGCTCGCCATCGGCCTGTCTCCCTGCCGCCCCCAGCTCCCCCCAACTCTATCGGGTGTCCCCCCCTCCACGGCAGCACCCGCTGCAGGTCCTGCTTTTCCAGGCAATGTTCCCACTCCCATGAGCCTAGCTCATATGGGAGCAGATTTCCAACCCAAAGAGGGTGAGAGAGCAGCAGGAAACGCGGAACATGTGAGAGGAAACGATGCTCGACCAGGATGTGGTTGACTTCCCTCGGAGGAGGGAGACTCAACCACCCCAGGCTTTGGGGAAGTCTAGATGAGGATGAGGATAAGGATGAGGATGAAGACGCGGCACCGGCAGCTGCCTCCGCGCTTCGCCGCCCTCCCCAGCATCCTGCAAAATGCCTGATTTTACGCACCCTGGGGAACGACGAGCCCAAGAAGGAGAATTAGGGAAAAATCAGCTCCCCCCACCCCCTGGACATTCAGCCGAGGAAAGGGAAGAAATTGCTGTGTGACTTTAACTGGCTCTGGAGCACCCCCGTGCCCGGCTAGCTCCGCTCTCGTCCAAGTCCCTTATCAGAAACTGGCACGTCAGCCGGGCTGCGAGGAAACGAGAAGCGACAGCGAAGAGCAAAGCCGGCGTGATCCCAGCCCGGGCGCGCACGTGGCACCCAGCGTGCCTGTCTGGGGGCCTCAGCTGTCCCCCGCCTGATGAAGGAAACCCCCCTCTCTGCATTAAGAGAGATTTTCTCAGACTTAAAAGCTTGCAATGGCCAGGACTTTGCCGGGCACGGAGAGAGCCGCAGCAGTTGCATGGCTGAATCCCACTCCCGACGGCCGCTGCCGATCCCCGGCACGGCTGCAACACGGAGGTGCCCCCACAGGGGATGGTCCCCAAAAGGCAGCCGGGGTGTTGAACCCCTCTTGAACCGGGGGTACACTCCGGGTACACTCATCCCGGAGCAGCTCTGCCTCTCACTAAATATCCAGGGGGATAAACCCCTCAAGGGCATCCCCGTGCAGCATGTGATGGGGTGTCCCCAGTGCCCTCCGCAGACTGCACCTCCCCAGGGCCAAAAAAAAAGGGGGACCTCATGTTCATTGTTGTTTTAAAACGTAATTTCAACAGACCAACTTGTACCGCCCAGAGTTGGTGGTACCAGCGCCTTTGGCTCCAGGAGCCCCCCAGCCCAGCCGTGAGAGGAGACCCTGGCTCGGCCAAGCCTCCGGAGCCACCGCTCGCTCCCGCTCCGCCAGGAAAATGAAATCAAGAGGCTTCTACCTCGATTCACCCAGGTCCCAGTTGCTCCTCATCCTTTCTGAGATGCTGCCAGAGCCATTCAGGGTTGCATCCCTCCGGTAGAAAGGGGCCACAGGCGTTCCAGGGAAGGCAGATGCATGCAGCGGCCCCTTAAAATCCACTCAAAATCATATTTGGTAGCAAATTCACAGCCTGTGCCTTCACGGCTCTATAAATGCTTGATGCTGGGGAAGCTTTGAGGATGCGAAGATACTCTTGGAAGAGTCAAGTTCAACTGGGAGCCACCAAGAAACATGAGATAAACTGGGTCTGTGTGCGGTGGGGACAAAGCTGGGCCGGTGGGACCTGAGCTGGGTGAGGGGAGATGGCTGGGGCGGGGGGGGGAGATGGAAATCAGCACCAGGAGCAGGAATGGTCTCTCGCAGGGGTGGATTTGGGAGATAAAACAGTAAAAATCTCAGAGCAGCCCTAACCCTGCTCCAAGACAAGATGAGGACGGGGAGGGATGCTCGAGCGGCCTCAAAACCCGCCTGCGCCCCAGCAGGTTTCGCTCCGAGGTGGATCTGCCGGCAAGACGTGCCGAGCCCGGCGCGTTTGGGCTCTTTTTCTTGCCATCCACCAATATCCTTCTGCTCCCGATGTTCCTCTCCTCGGCTTTGGATGCAGATCCAGCTTTTCATGTGGTGCAAACACAGTATTTCTTTGGGTGCCAAGGACTGTGTGTAACTTGTCGGCTTGGGAGTGTTTGCATCTTGGACCATAAGGGAACAGAGAACGCTGCCCAAAATGTTTACGGTATTTTTAGGCCAAGACAAATCTGTTCGACGCTGCGAGCGCCGCAGTCTGAGCATCCCGGAGAGGCTGGGTGAGGCTGCACTGACTAGCACGGTGGGGAACCATGCCTCCAAAACCCCGGCATTTTCACGGTGGACAGGCACTACCTGGCTCAAACGGGCCAAAAAGGACATTTTTGAACCGTTTTTAAGGCCTGTATGCAACTACACGCTGGCAGAACAGTCTCCAAACCCCGGCGAGGGCAGGCAGGTGCTGCCAGATGCTTGGCCATGGCTCAACCCACTTCTGCTGCGGCGGCACGTCGGTGGGAACTGGGTGGACAGCGAGGTGAAAACCTCAAGTCCAAACCTCTCAAAAAGACACGTTTTGCGGAGAAAAAAAAAGAAAAAAAAAAAAAAAGGCAAGATTTAGGAGGTAGATTGGGTTTTTTTTTTTTCCTCCTCCATGAAATCAAAGCCCGAGCGCGCTGCCCAAGGTGCACCAAAGGGATTCGAAGGCAGAAGCGGCACGGCCCGAGCGGCAGGAGAAGCCGATTCCTCCAGCAGCGCTTTGAAGCGGCGAAGCCTCGTGCCGCGTGAGGTCCGAGCGGCGCGGCTGCCTCCGATCCGCCCAGGGCCCTCCGCGGGGCCGTGCCGCTCCGCTCAATCACTAACGGCTCCACGGGCATTAATTTATGCCCGCCTGTAATGTCAGTAATTACCCAGCCAAGCCTTTCATTTGCCTGCATTTGCCCGGGCGTAAAGGCAGCTGCCCACACACTGAAAAGCGACAACCGAGCGGCTCCCATCTTGGCGGGTGCTGCCAAGGGAGAGGATGCGACCGATGGCCGAGACGCCGCTGGCACCCTCCCGGTGAGCCAAACGCCCCGTGCTCGAGCCCGGCGATGCTCTGCCAGCGCCAGGGATGAGGACAAAGCGGTGGGGAGGGCCAGCGCGGGGTCACTGACAGCAAATGGTGGCCGAGCATCTCCTGCGATGCTGGCAGGCCGGAGGAGCAGTGCGGCCTTGGCATCAGCGAGGTTTGGACGCGGTGCCCTCGGCAGTGCTGGGGTTGGTCAGACTGGACTCGCCAACCTTGGGAGACCCACAAAACGCAGCCGGACAAGCCTTGAGCAACCCCACCTACCCGGGAGGTTGGCCATGCTTTGAGCAGAGGTTGGACCAGAGGCACCCAAAGGTTCCTCCCAACCTGAATTACTCTGTGATTTAGCCACTGGTGCCCTCCTACAACCCCACCGTGCGTGTCTGAAACAATGGACAGGGGCAATGCCACCAGCTGCACCGAGGCACCCCAGTGCAGCAACCCTGGGAGATGCCTCCAAAACCATTCCTGGTTTGCCCGGACCACGGGAAAGTCCCACAAAGCAAACCTGCACCTCAATTTTACAGCAGTAGACCAACACATAACTCAAGACAGCTTCAAACTCTACCACCCAGAACTGAGTATCTTTGTAGGCTGGAGCAAAAAGATGTAAAATCAGGCCGGTACCGGGTGTGGGAGATCTGCTCGCTCTCATCCCCACCCTGCACGGACCTCCTGCATCCAACTGCGGTGCCAGACCCGGCCCTGGCTCCACCACAACAGCAAAGCCGGGGAGAGGACGGGCGGCCTCACCTCGATGATGTCCGCGTTGGTCCGGCTCTCGTGGGGCTCATTGTACTCCGTGTACTTGAGCAGCACCTTGTCCATGTCGGTGCTGGCATACTGGAACAGCTTGTTGGAGTGGTTGAAGATGATCAGGGCGATCTCGCAGTCGCACAGGACGCTCAGCTCGTAGGCTTTCTTCATCAAGCCGAACTTGCGCTTGGTGAAGGTCACCTGAAAGCAAGGAGAGCCGTGGTCAGAAGCCGTGCCCACGCTGCCACAGACTCGACACCTCCCGGAGAAAACTGGGATGACCACTGGAGGAAGAGCAAAAGGAAGGGGAGGACAGAGGGAATCTTCTGTCCTCGGTTTCCCCAACTGGATGACCACCCCAAGCTCTCCTTTTCTCACCTCCCTCTTCCAACCGGTTCATATCGCCGCCTATTTTGGGATCCTCCAAAGGCAGGCACTTCACAAGCACAAAGATGATTATCAGCATTGGAAATCACGTATTGCCAAATCAAGAGAAAAGAAATTTCAGCAAAATCCCCAGCAGAGCTACCATCTGTCCGGGGGCTGCGGGTTGTTGGGGGTTTTTAAAGTTGAATATTCAAGCAGCGGAGATCTCGTCAGCCCTGCGAGCACCCGACCCCGGGAGCCGCAGAGCCGGGGGGGCTCAGCCGCCCCGAAGCAGGTCAGGGTGCTGCTCCACACCACTCGCCCACCCCACCCCATCCCTGACCCGCTCTCCTGCTTCCCAGCACCCACTTCTCTTGGGAGGCTGCGCTTCCCCAAAGGCACCCTGAGCCCCCGCACTGGGTGCCCGGCCGGCTGCTGCCTCCCTCTTGCTGTCCCCATAACCTTTGCTGGGACATTTTTCCGCGTCGCCTGCCCACCCGTCCCCTGTCCTCCCAACCTGCCCTGCCTTGAAACGAGCTGTCATTAGAGCTGTCAGCTAACGAGGCATCTTTTGCCGGACTGATCCTTGCGAGCTGGCTGGGGGACGGGGACGGAGCTGGACGCGGGCTCCAAAACCCGCTCCAGACGCCGGGCAGACGTCGGGCTGCATTTCCCAACCCACGCTCAGCTCTCGCCGCGACGCTCCTAAGAGGACCCAGCTGGTGGGGAAGGAGTTGGTTCGGGGCTCTCCATCCCGGCTGCAGCGCAGCCAGCCGCTGAAGGTCCCTCACCGCCACCACCCCCGCAACGAACGGCACGCCGCCGGGGAAAGGCGCGACGCTTGGCCAATGCCCTCTTAGCAAATAAAAAAAAGAAAAGGAAAATAAAAGGCAGGGAGGTCACTGCTTTGCTTTAAGCATTGCTCGCGGCGGGCAAAGCAGCAGCCCGGGGAAGGGCTGGAGGTGAGCCGAGATGCCCTTGGGTGCCGAGAGCTGCTCCCTCGCCGCACGCGTGCACGGGAGGGCTCGACCCCACTTAGGGCCTCCACCACGGCATCGATTTTGCAGCTGAACAGCTTTAATTCGCAGTGTCGAGGGAGGAGAGCGAACGAGGCTGTTGCCTTCGCTCAACTCGAGTTAGTGGCATCACAGCTGCGGTCCAAAGAGCTTAACCTGGAGCTTCCCCATCCGCACCGGCGGTGACGAGCGTTGCTGCCGCGATGCCACCAGCAGCACCCAGCACGCACCCACCGGGATCCTGCACCCAGCGCTGAGCACCCCTCGAGATGGAGCCGCATCCCTCCGTGCAGTGGGAGGGCAGAGCAGGGGCAGCCCTGGGCGCGCAACGGTGTGGGGAGCTGCCTGCTCCTCCCCGCCGTCTCCCAGAGATGATTAAGCAGTAACGAGATTCGGCTCTAATCGCCTCATCCCCTGGAAAGTGCAGGGCTGGCACCCCGCGCCGCTGCTCCCCGCCACGTGCGCCCGCGAGCACCGCGGTCAGGCTGCGAGCACCAGTGCTCACGTTGCCAGCGTCCGCCCCAGCTCCGGCGCGCTGTGACGCAAATTAAATTACTTGAGGGTCAGCGCCGGTGTCATCGGCAATTCCCCCTCCCCAGTAGCATCCCAGACCTCTCGGCCACCCAAAAATGCTGCCGCCGGGTGCTGGCCCTGGCTGCTCCCACGACCGAGACCGAGCCGGCAGCGCCACACCGCAGCCGTTGCTGCACCGTATGACTTCAGGTGGGACCCAGCTGCGGTTTTGCTCCTGCAGCCCATGGCAGGACAGGCACTAAAACCAACCCAGAGCTCCCCGGCGCCGTGCCAGCAGCATTTCTGGTCTCATGTCCCTGCTAGAGACCGGCTGCTCTGCCCCAGCTCCGGCAGAAGCCGCAGCCTGGCACGGTGTGCCTCGTTTTCCCCCGCCGAGATGGCCCCGCTGCTCTGATTCACGCTCGAAGCAACCCGAGGAGCCCTCGAGAGGAAAACACACGGCGTCAGAACAGCCGAGGGCATTTATTTCTGCAGCTGCCGGTGCCGGGGACACCTTGCCAAGAAACACCTTGCCGGGTGCCACGAGCCCACTCGGCCACCGAGATCGGAGGCAACGGGGCGAGGCCAAGGCGCACGAGCAAGGGGACAGCTCTTGGCCGTGAAGACTAGAAACAAGCGTGGTTTGGGTATTGCCCTCAAGCAACGAAGGAGAGCATGGGGTTACCCGCCCAAAATCAAGCAACAACCTGAGCAGAGCCAAGCAGAACCCAAAGCACCAAACCATCCCTCTACGGACGAGGGGATATTCCCTCTGCAGACAGGGACAGGGCGGAGAAGCATCCCTCTGTCTTGGCACCCCTGCTTCTTGCAGAGGAAAGCAAAGATTTGCCATTTAGCCAGCCCCGTCGCACAAAGCATCAGTGAACACCGCCTTGCGCATCTCCCCGTGACCCGGGACAGAAACCCCAAACCTTCCCCTACCGCCGTGCACGAGCCTCATCTAGAAGAATTAACCTTATAAGTCTAAGAGGGTAATCAAATCTCATGCTTCAGGGCATAAGCCGATCACCAAAGGGGTCAGGAAGGAATTATTGCCCCACACTAGCAGGGGATTTTTGCCTTTCCCCTGATGCAGACCATATTGGCCGTTGCCAGAGTCAGCAGGCTGGCCCTGAAGGACTGATGGTCTGATCTGTTATGGCAAATCCTCTCCAGTAATTCCTCTAATGACATTAGTGACTCTTACTTGCTCTCCTCCCCTGGTTTTGGCTTCTGCTGTAATTCTGGTCTCCTCCGTGCAGGCTCGTGGTCCGTACACCCGTGGGAGGCAAGACCCGGGGGGCATGAGCAGGGTCGGACTCACTTGATGCTGTTGGTTGGGTGTGAGATGCAGGGGAAGAGCTTTGCCTCGCAGCGAAGGCTTTGGAGAGCCCCTGCTCAACCTTAACTCTTCCTGAGGTTCACAATGCCTCGGCAGCCCCGAAACCACCATTACTGATGGACTCCACTTGCAGAGCGAGCAGAAACGGAGGTGTCGAGAGCGGCTCTACCTCCACCTCCTTGCATGACCACCGGTGAATCCCTCTTTCTCCAGCGCATCCACGCACTATTCCCATTCCCCATCCCTCTCTCTCCCGACACGCGCAGGTGCCGCGGGAGCCATCCGGGCGCCGGCGCACGCCGAGGACGGTGCATGCTCACCCGCCACGCCTGGAGCTGCAAGACCTACATTGCCAGCAGCAGCGCCGCGGCATGAAACCCCATGCATAATTCAGCAGCACCGGGCTGCTCGGGAAAGCCGAGCCGTGCCGTGCCGTGCCGTGCTCCCCGCACCAAGCCTCGGCGGGGGGCGGGAGGGCTGCCGCGGAGACAGGGATGGGCTGAGGATGCTCCTAGACCCTGGGTTTAAGCCAGCTTAGCCGATAGCCCGCAGCCACGCATGCACGGATGCTTCTCATCTCTGATCTGCAACAACAGCAGGAGAGGAAGGGAAGGGGAATGAGATGAAGCAAGACGGAACATTTCTGAGCCCAGAGACCGGATCCTGGCATTGCACACATATAGTGCAAAGCAGGAGGGTTATCACCCCCTTTACGGAGGTGATAGATGCCCCAGCCCCACGCAGCTCCCACTGCGGTGGGGATGGAGCAGATCCGCAACCCACTGCCTGGAGCAGCCGTTCATCCCGAAATGTCCTCTCTTCTTGGTGTGTCCTTGTTTCCCAAAGAAAGGGAGCAGCGAAAATAATTGACTGCAAAGCCTGCGCTGATGACCAATTAAACAGCTGCTGCTTCGCTGACACCCGACTTAAAACAGGGCTGGGTTTTCGGAAAAGCAAAGCGATACGTGCCGCACTCGCGTGGGGACGGATGCTCCCGCGCCGGGTTTTGGGAGAACGGGCCCGGGTGGGGACGCAGCTGCTGTCAAGGGAAACCCAACGTCCCCCAGACCCGGGAAGCTGGGCTTTGGGGACAACACCTGACATCAGAGACTTGCTAAAACCCCAGCACCCCGCCGTGCTGAGCAACTCCCACTGCTCAATCCCACCTGGGTTTGGCTTGGCCGGCGAGACCTCGGCAAGGGTCCGCATCTCCAGCCCCCCTCGGGCAAACCCGGCACCGAGGAGCAGCTCAACGCCCCCCAAAAACGCCTCCCACCGCCTTGGCTTCTGCCTTTGGCAGAGAAACGCCTCTTTCCTTTCCTGAAGGCTTATACAACAGGGCTAGGCTGTGCCATCAACCTCCAGCATTACCAAATATTTTCCGTTCATTTGAACTTCTAATGGGGCTCCAATAGCTGCAAATCCCTCTCTCCCCTATGCAACCCTCGGCAGCGCTGCCCCATAAAATACACTCCAGCTTCTTTAATAACCCCTAACGCCCCATTTCCTGCTCCTTATGGAAATAAACAGTGCCACGAGCAACTGGGACATTATCAAAAAACATTTTATGCCCATCCCATCCCCCAGCCACCAAAGAAAGCTGTAATGAAGAAAACCTGCAATTTTCTATTGTTTTGCTGTGGAGCAATAAACCAGTTCATGCAATTCTGTTATTTGCCACTTTTTAAGCATTAGGAATATATACACATACTTTTTTTTCTTTTTTTTTCTGGAATAAAAGCAGTAGAAAAGAAGTGTGGCAGGCCACGCTGGGGCATCCGCAGCAGTGGCCGGACTAAAGGCAGAGGCTTGGATCTGCTGAGCCAAACTCAAGGACCGCGGGAAGCCACGGAGCAAAGGGACCCGCCTGAAAGTCCTGCGGTTACAGGGAAATACATCGATGGAGTCATCACAGAGCAAACCTGGCCCGGCAAAGCGCTGCTGCTCAGCCGGTCCCACTCAAGGAACATGTAAATTAGGGAAAAATCTGTTGGGTTTTGGTTTTTTTTTCCTCTGCGGCACATCCATGTATTTCTACACACATGCATGTGCGTGCATGTCTAGGGCTTGGCTTCAACAGAGCACAAGGAAAAAAACCCTGGACCCATATAAGTTTTCAATTGAAAAAAAAAAAAAAGAAAAAAAAAAAAAAGAATAATTTGGGTTGTTTGCGTTCAGAAAAATGGATACTTGTTGTGGCTGTTTTTTATTGGAAAAAACCTCACGGAAAATGTCAACTGAAATATATTTTCTGCAAGACACACACACAAAAAAAAAAAAAGAAAAAAAAAGGGAACTAACTGGAGAAGATACTTTCTTCTGGAAAAGCGCTTAGATGGAAACGGCGTGAGGAGCTCCAAGACGAGGAGCAATGCCTGGGTGGGGGCTGCGGCTCCCCGCCACGGCAAAACGGGGCCGTTTGCCTGGTTCTGGGTATCCGCCTGAATCCGGCCCTCGTGCCGAGTTTCGCCCATCTGCTTATTTTATGGGTTGGGAGAGAGAAAAGCACCAGTTGGCCCAAAAAGGAGATGGAAATGGGTCATTTTGAAGCAAAACCCTTAAAATACCCGACGGGAGGAGAGCGGGTGAGGAGGGAGCGGAGAGCCGAAGGGAAAACACCGACCTGTCGATTGCGCTCGTCCGTGATCCGCTGGATCTGGATCTTTTTTCTCCCCATCTTCTCCGGAAATCCTCACCGTACCCGGGACGACTTCGGTTCAGGGGAGGGGAAAAGTAACCCCGTTTTAAAACGCTTTCATTAAAGAGCGTGGGGGGCTTTTTTTCCGGATGAAAAACAAACCAAAAAAAAAAAGCCAGAAAAGGGGGGGGGGGGGGGGGGGGGGAAGAAAAAAAAAAAAAAAAAAGAGTTTTGCGTCGCTCCTTGCTCAGTTCATGGTATCCTCCTGCGCGGCCGGATCCAGCGAGGCTGAGCCGTCAGCGGCTGCTCGGAAACCTGTGCAAGGAGAAAGACAGGAATGAGACCCTCTGTCCCCAAACCCCATCCAGGATCCGGCACCCTCCCGGCATCCTCCCCACCGCCGGCACGGCTCCTACCCCCCCAGCTCAGGGGAGGTCTCTGCTCCATCCTCCTGCTCAGCTCTGGAGCCAGGAGGGTTGCAGAGGGATTTATCCAACCTGGTCTTGAAAAACCCCAAGGATGGAGCCCAAAAACGCCCGCGCCGCAGGACACGTGTGGGCCGGGCACGGCGATGCTCGTCGAGGAGGAGGAGACGGCAGCAACGAGCCTGTGAATCATTATTCCTCCGTGACACTCCAGACTTTTTTTTTTTTTTTTTCTCTTAATAAAGTCATAAGCAGTCGAGTGGCTGGTGATTAGCTTGGGCAATTTAAATCCGTCTCCAATTTCTGCATTAATCTTCAATTTGGAATTTTAAAATGTCTTTATTTGATTACTTAAAAAAAAACTATAATCAGGCACAGAAACCTAATTCTTATGGGCGAGGGGAAGAAGGACTCCGAAGGAAGCCGAGGCAGCCTGGGGTTCGACTGGGCTCAACGACAGCCGGATGCCGGTTGCTTCCATCAATCTTGGGGGTGTGCGGATCGACTCGGGGGTATCTTTTCCCCTACACCTCCCTCCCCAAAGGGGCGAGGGCTGCAGGTCCTGGGGGACCCCCACGGCTCCTTTCCCAGCCTCGCTCCGTGACCCCGCACCGGATAACGGGGCAGAGGCTCAGCCCCCCCCCGCTGAGCACCCGCATCCCTCGATGCTGGAGGCTGCACCCACACGTACCAGGGCACCTACCGACACAGCCCCCCCAGCCCCATTTCACCCCATTTTTTCAGCGTGCGCTGCATTGTAGCGAGGAGGATAAACGGGGAAACCTGGCCAGTTCATTTTTCCACAGGTATGTTTTTCTCCTGGTTCTTTTTCCGAGTGGCCGGATAAGAGCAGCGATAACATTGCATTTAAGGCGAGGGTGCCCCATGCCAAGACCCAGGCAGAAGGAAAAGCCAGTCCCAAAATAGCTTCCTATCTGCCTCGACTTGGCAGCCCCCAGCCCTCGGTCTTGTTACAAAAAGCATGGAGGGAAAGAAAAAAAAAAAAAAGCTTTTTCTCCCCTCCCATCATCCCAAATTCACCCACAGCATCCGCAGCCAACCCTGACCGAGCTCCTCCTGCTCCTCTCCCATCCCAGAGCATGGAGCCCCCCCCGCCCCGGACCCCGCTGAAGCCCCCCAGGGACCTTGGCCCTGTCCGTCGCCTCCTCGTCAGACCATGCTCCAACAACAAACAAGCCCCGACGGTCTCACTCCTACATTTGTTTTTAGGGGTTCATTGAGTCGGGTGAGTCACTTAAATCTTTTTCTCTGCTTTTTTGGGGGGTAAAATTATTCACGGCGCATCATGTTCTGTGGTTTCAGTGCTGGTTCGAGCAGCCGAGAGGGGAACGGGGACGCTTTCCCCCCCCTGACATCCACAATTTGCCCTCCAGGGATAGACGAGCAATGGGGAGCCCAGGAAGGAGACCGGAGAGATGAAGGGCAGCAAAAATCCCTTTTTTTTTTTTCCTCGTAAATCCCACCAGGAAGACTCTTTGCAAGGACAAACCATACAGGGACGGCATTTGCTGCTCCAATCATTATTTCTCAAAATTGATGTGTGTTTCCCCTCCCAGCAGCAAATGGGAGGGACGGTCCGGCTGCGAGCAGCACCGGCGTCGTGGGAGGATGCCAAGCCGGTGCCGGGGCGGGACGCCCATCGGCTGCTGCTCGCCATCCCTCTGCGGGCAGCCCCAAAAAGGCTGGTCCCAGAGCATCGCCAGTCCCAGAGCATCACCGCTTGGGCTGGCACCGGCGAGCAGGGCATGCAGGCGTCGGGTTGCCACGAGAGCATCCCTCAAAGGTCAGTGATACGGGAAGAGCCGAAAGGAAAACGAGGATTTTTGCTTCATCGACCCGGGGTGTCCGCTCGGCATTTCCACCACCACGAGCCCATGCGGGAGAGAGTCCACAGCCCCAAGGCCGGGGGCCGAGGTGAGGATTTTGCACGCGCGGAGAAAATTTGGCAGAGGAGGAACTTTCCACCGAGTCTGCTTTGCAGCTTTTCCCTTCGGAGTTGCCATTTCTTTAAACTGGCTGAAAAATATTCACCTTCACCATCTTCAAAACCGCCAGCAGCCGCGTGAAGTAGCAACAGCTCCTCATCCGGACCCAGGGCAAGATGCTAATTCTTTCCTTGTGCTGCAGCTCTTGGACAGAGAAACCCTCTGAAAAGACAGTGGATTTACTGTCCAAACCAGAGAGGAACTCTCCAGAAGCAACAATAAACACTGGAGAACAACGGGCAGTAAATTTAAACCGAGTGAAAGGAAACATATTTTAACACAATTCGGTTGTGGGGCTTCTTCACAGGATGCTATCGCAGCCAAAAGCTCCGCAGCGCTCAAAAAAGAGATGGGATGTTTGTAGGGATGAGGAGAAAACCCCAGCGCTGCTCATCCCTGCCCCGATGTTCGCACGAGCCGGTGCTTCTTGCATGGGAGCGGCGGCATTCAAACCACATTCCCCTCCCTCTGCCACAAATAAAACCCAGGTGTTTTGATACAAATCACCTTTTTCAACCACCAGACCACGTTCCTTCTGCTGCTCTTGAATCCCAACTCCTGGGTCCTCAGCACCCCGACTGGATGGGGACCATCGTCCCAGCCTCGGGGTTTGCTCGTGCCGCCGGATAAAGTCCCCCACAGGAAAAAGGCGACTTAACAACACTTTTTTTGCTTGTCATGGTGGGGAGAAAAGGAGCTGGCCGTGTGATGCTCTTGATTCCTCTCCCCTGCGTGGGAAGGAAAACACCCTATGGCGAGTGCGGTCCTCCGATGGGACGAAAAGGAGGGATGGAGAAAAGCGCGGCACTGTTTGCTGCCCTCCAAACTCATCCGACGGAGGGGATTTAAAACTCCTCCCTCTTCTCTTCATGTTCCCGGTGCTGGAGTTGGGGTTTTGGGGTGGGTTTATTTGTTTTCAGGTTGGGGTTTTTTTTCCAACATATTTTTAAACCCAGGTATTTTCACATTTCCTGCCCAGGTGGCTGTTTCAGAAAGTCCGACCACAGGCTCAAGTTTCTGATCAGCATCTGCGAGCGCAAGAAACCTGGAAAGACTCCCTCCCTCCTGCCCACCGTGCCGGCACTGCCACTGGCTGCTCGAACCCAACCCAGAAGCACCCACTCCGCACCGTGCACCGAGCCGAGCGCCTCCGGAGCTCCCTTTCCTTCACCAGGAAATTCCTCCGGCTCCCTCATTGCCCACCCCAAAGCATCGGGATCACCCATGACCCTCCTCTGGGATCAGGCAGAATTTAAGCACCTAAACGTATATATAGCCAAGCACCCAGGGCACAGGACTTTTTAAAAGGAGTTAAACTCCTAAATAACTTTTAACATCTGGGGTCCTGGGTGTTTTTATTCAATCCCCAGTCATTAAATCATCTTTTCTTCCTTCTGAGACAGCAGCTTCTTTCTCCCTAGCCTGGTTTTCCGAGGAAACGAGGTTCATGCCATCCCGTGGTGCATGCGGGATGAGAAGGCACCCACCCCACGCGGCGTCTGAGCCCACGGGACCTCCCCATCCCATTTGGGATGAGGCGCCAACATCCCTGAGCCGTGACACCCCACCGAGTCGCAGCAACACCGGCGGATGGGTTAAGCCCAGCCCTTACGAGACACCAGAGAATCTCCGCAGCCCTGTACGGCAGACTGGCTTGCCCAAAACGTGACCCAATGCCGTCCTAAACCAGGCTTGGGATGGCTCAAACATCACGGGGTGCGGCCGGGCTGGAGCAGGGCTGGGCTCGGGGCCACCCTAGGCACCCGCAGCCTTCCCCCCGCCGGCCCCGCAACGATGCCGCCATCCCCAGTGGTACCCGTCTCCATGGTGACCATCTCCACGCAACCGCCGAGCATCTCAGCTGCTACACCCCGGCGAAGAGGAACCGCCGCGGCGCAGGGGTCCAAGGGCATCGAAGGGGACCTATAAACCTGCTGTAAAGCAAACCACGGGCGTCGCACCGAGCGAAGGGCGCCGGCAAAAAGTCACCCCGTCCCTCTTCAGCACCCGGAAACCTCGGCAAGGATCGGGAAAGGGGAAATTCGGCATCGCCCCGGGGAAGCAGCGAGAAGCGCTGGGACGGAGGCAGCCCGTTAGCGCCCGCATCCCTCCCTCCTGCCCTACACCCCCTCGCACGCTCGCACAAGTATGACTATCACAGCAATTAACACACATGCCAATTAACTACAAGCAGGTGCTGGTTAACTCTGTGCTGAGTAATTCATACCCGGCTCCAAGTAAATTGCTTTAAATTGGAGAGACGGGTGAGGGAGCAGAGTTAGCATTTTGCAAATGGGGGAAGAAAGAAAAAGCAAAGAGGAATCTCAGCTGGGAGATGTTTTTACAAAACAAGGAATTCGGGGGTGCTGAATCCACAGCTCCAAGAGCTGGGGAGGCAGGAGAGCTGATATCTCCTCCAAGTCTTTACTTCTGGATTTTTTTACCGACTATACATATTTCCGATCTATTTTACCTATTTCTCAACGGCTTCACCTTGGCATTGCACAAGCGGCAGGCTTCTTTGCCCCGCTCCATAATTTGTCACTTTTCCATTTCTACTAAATAGCCCCATATTTCTCTCTGCGCAAGTAGGGGCACTTAGAGTCTCGTATCCACTTTCTGTGGCCATTTGCTATTTTTAAGATACTTTTATTGCAACCCTTTTTAGTTGCCTCCTTACTAAAGTTAGCCACGACACGGCCGCTCCTCTCGAAGGCAATGATATTAAGCTGTCCTTCCTTAAAACCCCACCTTGTAAAGCTTTGTGCTCTCAGCACGATGTCAGCTTAAATAAACCAAACGTTGGCTGCGCAGCTGCAAAGGAAAGATCAAAAAGATGAATCCAAAAGCCTTAGGAAGATAAATAAAGGCAAATAAACGCATCCTTTCCAAAAAAGTATTTTCCTTTCGAGCTCTGCACAGCCTTGCTTTTCCCAGCGTGCTGCCCCTGCGCTCACGTGCGGCATCGCGCTCCCCAATCCACTCATGCCTGCGCAGAAACAGACGGTAGAGCCAGCGTTACGAGTGACGGCAAAATTTGGATGAGTTCATCGCAGCACCGGTTCAAGGGATGTTTTCCCCATCTCCATCCCCCAAACCGGGGCCAGCGCCACGGGGACGTCCTTGGCCGCGGGGAAACCTGCAAAAGCAGCTTTGAAGGACAGTTGGAGGCTGGGGAGAAAAAGGAAGGAAAAGGGAAAAGAAGAAAAACGCTCTCCTGTGAAGATGCTGAAAGGACCAACGCAGCTCATCTTACGGAGGAGATGAATGGGAGGATGTCTGATAATGGCATAGAAAGTCCCAAATTGAAGGAAGAAAAGCGGGTGACAGCTATGGAGGAGCACAGCCCAACCCAGCAGCCCGCTCTGCCCAGGCACCGAACGCTCTCTCTGCAGGACAAACCCATCCTTTACTCAGGATTTAGCAGGAATTCTCCCAAAGATGGGTTTATCCTTACTTGGCTCCATCAAGCCAAGGGGCCGGCTGAGAGCAATCCCCGCCGGGCATCTTCCCCCAGGGAACAGGGCACCCGACGGGACCCAATTCACCGAACCCAGCCCAGCAGGACCAACATTTGGGGAGGCTCAGGGTTTATCCACGTACAGAAACGACCGCAATAATATGCTGCATGGACACCTTCCCCCGTCTTGGAGCACCTCCGGGCGAGGAGGGCCATTGCAAGAGAGCTTCAGCACGGAACCGGTGGGCACACGGGTTACAAGGTGCAGGGTTCGTCCCGGCTCTCTGCCCACAGCAGGAGAGAGCCCACACCGGGGAAATGCTGCTTGTGCTGCAAACCGGCCTGCGAGCTCAGCCTGCCATGGGAAGTGGTTTACACCCGCCCCGCCGACAGTGCCGAGCCGCTTGCCGAGCCCTTCGCCGCCCCGTGCTGGGGTAGGGGCGCGGGGGGGAACGGGCTGAGCGGAGGGAGGGAGCGATGATGCTCTGGAGGTGGCGGTGATGCCTCAGAGGTGGCGAGAGCAGCCCCACGCCCTGCTGCAACGCTCCCCGCTGCAAACTTGCAGCTTTTACCAAGAAAAGCAGTTGAGTCGAGGCGCGCCGTGGCTGCGCTGCCACGAGGAGCAGCCTGGCAGCACCCGCGCAAAGCTCGGACTCTCCGCTCGTTGCAAAAAAGCCTTAAAAGCAATTGCAAATAAAAGAGCAAACTGCGGCTGAGGTCTCCAAGCCTCGGCCTGAGGCTCCCAGGTCTTGCACGGGCACAAACCGACACAGCCGCTTCCCCGCCCGTGGACAGGGCTGGACTTCCATCCCTTAAGGATATGGATTTAGCTCAAGTCACCTCTTGAACCCGACTGTTTAACTGCAGTTCTTGCCTTCCTGTTTCCTTTCTCGCTGACGGCCGGGCCTGCCTTTTGTGACTTAATTGTTGTTTTTTTAACATATCCTCCATGCTGACACCAAGGACTTTTAGTTTCCTTCTTGGTGGTTTCTGGATCTGCAGGGCCGGCTTCCTTCTCCTCTGCACAGGGGGGAAAAGCCCTCTTCCCTAAAATCCAGCACCTGTATTCATGTCAACGTTGCTCTTCCTATCCTGCAAAGCCACCGGCGGTGGTGCTTGCCATCACCCCGCCAGCGAGCGACTGCTGACGGACCGAGCCGGCTTTGCTGCGGGATGGGGGGCAGCGCCGGCAGGAGCAGCCCTGGCACCCCGGAGAGACGCAGCAAAGGGGAGACGCACCCGTGCAGGGATGCGCTTGGCATCGCAGCGGGCAGCGAGGGCAGGCGCCTGCGCTTACCCAGCCCCGCTGCATGCACCCGTGAAGGACTCCAACTCGCCAGCTTAGCATTGTTTAGCACCTCTTTTATCTACAAACCGAGATCAAAACCACACAAACATGCTAAAGTCTCCTCCAAAGCTTCTATTCTGGTTTCAGGATGATGGTATCTGGGTTCCTGTGTC
The DNA here is from genome assembly GCF_018139145.2 of Gymnogyps californianus. NCBI lineage: Eukaryota > Metazoa > Chordata > Aves > Accipitriformes > Cathartidae > Gymnogyps > Gymnogyps californianus. Next base: position 790,234 of record NC_059499.1, on the reverse strand, counting down.
GAGCCTCCAGATGCAGGCAGGGGGAGGGGAGAGGAAGGCAGCCGAAACACGGCTCCGGAGCAAACCTCCCGCTCGGAAATGCAGCTGCAGGGCCCTGCTCGGCCAAACCCTCCCTAGGGCCGAATCCTGCTCACCCAGCAGGTGCAAATCCAGCAATCCCGCCCGCGCACCTGACGCCCGCGGGAGGGTCCCGATTTCCCCAGGATCAGCGGCAAAACCAGCAGCTCGGGTCCTCCCGCCTGTGTAGGATCCATCCCGCCGGCTGCAGGTACAAACCTCGGGAGGCTCGGGAGAGCAGAAGCGAGGCTGGATTCAAGCAGGCCCCCGAGGAATTCGAAAAAGACACATATATTCCTGACCCAGATTCAGGCGCTCTCTGGAGAAAAGCAGATGCCAACCGCGCAGCCAGCTCTGCTGAGCTGTAACAAAACCACGCGCCGTGCCAAGACTGGCAGAGTCTGGGGGGGGGGGGGGGGGGGAAGCACAGCCCTTAAATGATGCTGGAGAACTGGCATTCGCCTCTTCTGCGGGGTGGGGGGGTGAAAGAAAGGATTTGGGGGAAATTATTAAACCAGGGTTGATTTTTCTCTTCCCCTGCAGCTCGTGCACCCATTTGCACCAGTGTGGACCCAGACAACACCCACCAAACAAGGGCGATAGCCCCAATGTTGGCACAAGGACTGGAGGCACTGCGGCAGCACCCAAACCAGGCACCCTGGTCCCCTGCATCCCAAATCCCACCGTTTCATCCCACGCCACGGCTAGCCAGGGATGCCATCACATCCAGCACCCCGGGAGCGCGTCCCGGGCTGGGGATGGGTGCTGCAGAGGCTGGGTGACAGCAGGCATAGCCGGTGACCTTCCCCGTGCTGCCAGCGCAGCCAGAGCCAGCAGAGGCTGGAGGGGACACGGGGCAGCTGGCAGGAGAAGGGAGGCTGGACAGGAGCCCCAAGCAAGGTCACCGGCAAGCCCGCAATCCCGCTCGGTGCTGGCCAAAAAACCAGGGAACTGTCGTCACCCCGTGCCAAGGTGAGGACACGGCCTCCGGGAGGAAAAGCCCACGGGACCGGGGCAAGCGGGGACCCGCAGCCCCTCACGCCACGCCGTTTCCCAGGGCGGCAGCCGGTCCTCCTGGAGGGAGATGCCGCAGAGAGGGATCGGTGGGGATGAGCCACCGCACAGCACAGCATTAAACCGGAGGGGTCGGACAGCCCCTTGCTACCGCAACCTTTAAAACACCCCTGGGAACGGCGACGTGCAAAGGCTTGATGCAGCCGCCAGAAAAGCCCCACGACCTTGAGCAGCGACCTTGGCGGTGGCATCCTCACAGCGCGGGTCACTCGTCACCCCAAGCCTGGCTGCGGTCTCCCAGGCAGCTCAGCAGCTTCCCCGGGCATGCACACCGAGGCTGGGGACCCCGCAAACCCTGGCACCCCGCTACGGGCACAGCATCCCCTTTTCCCAGCCGGGACCAACCGCTTGCACGGGGCAGCCCCGCGCCACCTCCATCCCCATCCACTCTCCATCCCCAGGGAGGAGCAGCCGGACCACGCGAAGCCGTTCCCTTTCCCTCCTGTCCTCTATCCATCACCAGCTCCAGAGCTCGAGACCGGGGATAATTTTCCTCTCCACGCTAAGTAGGGTTTTGTAAATGAAGGGAAGCGAGAGCCCATTATCCGGCTCCGTCGCCCACCCCCACAGCTCCCTGCAGGGCATGAAATAACCACCTGCCAGCTCCCCGTAGCCCCGCGCCGTGGCAATGATATCGCAGCTTCCCCTGTCACTATTGTCAGAGTAAAATTTAGATACCTGGTAATGAGGAGGTTTAATATGACAGATGAGAGGTTGACTCATTAAAAAAAAAAAAAAAAAAAAAAAAAAAAAGAAGAGCGAGAAGGAGAGAGAGCTGAATTCGGGGTCGGATCCTGCGCTCGTAAATCAGGAGGCTGTCAAAGTCATCCCCGGGCCGGTGGGGAGCAGAAGCAGCTCAAACCTCAACCCCAAACCAGACCCACGGTGGGGACTTTTGGGGGTGCTGAGGCCACAGGGAGTAAAATGGGGGGGGGTTGGAGGGGGAGGATGTGGCTACAGTTTTGGGGGCCACCCAGTCCTGCTCCCCACCGAGCTGCCTCCCCCCCCAAGGGTGCAGGGGTTCGAGCCCAGGAAAAGCCTCGGTGCCCAACGGCAGCGATGTTTCGCTTTGAGGGCTTTTTTTCTCTCCAACGGGAAGCGGTACGGCAAGATGTAAACCTGGGGTGGGGGCAGCCGAGGCTCCCAGCACCCAGACCCCAACATCGCCCCCCATTTCATTGGGCACCCCCCATCCCAAGGGTGCACCCATCCTCTGATGCAGCCCAGCAAGGTCCCCGCTGCCAGCACCCTCGCTGCAGTCATTGGAAGGATGTCGATGACTTGCAAGTCCCAAAACGCAACATGCCAAAGGCAGCAACCGCTGCCTTCAGCTCCCACCGGGACATGGGAACGGGGTCCCCAGGGGCGGCTCAGCAGCGTGAGGAGGGCGAAACCCTCCCTGCAGGGAATTTAGGGGCTCTCCAAGCAAGGGGACGGGATTTCCCCCAGCAGCAGAGGGGACAACTCTCTCCCCACGGCGGGTTTTACCCGGGGGAAACTCCATGAGACCCAACTGCTGCTCCAGGCCATCCACGAGAGCGATGGAAACCCACGGCAGCCCCACAGGACACAACAGAGAGGAAACTGTCCCAGCGGAAACACTCCTCTTCCCTTCCGTGTCAACGGGATGGGATTGGGGATGCATCCTCTGCAGCCAGCCCAGGGCATTCTGCGGTCACCTTGCCTTCGCCCAAGGGCAGCGGGGCACAAATCTCCATCCCCATCCCAGCAACACGGCCAGGGACCCCGCACCCCACTCGGGAAGGGACACCCGAGAGCAGCTTTGCAGACCCCCTGACACCCAAAACACAGCGCGGGCTCAGCCTGAGAGCCAGGGCTGCCGAGAGGCCAGAGATCCCCAGTGCCATCCCAGAGCTCAGCCCTCAAGCACGATCCTCCCTCCCAATGCACGACCCCGGTAGCGCCGTTCCCAAAGGCTCAGCCCTTCCCGGAGGGCCACCAAGATCTTTCAAACTGGCCTCCCAAAACCACTTCTTTTTTTTCTTTTTTCCACCCCCAAGCACTGGTGAGTAATAGCAGCAATGCCAAAAGTCACGGGGCTGCTGATTTTATTTGCATCTACCGACTAACTGCATCCATGCCCAAAGCAGCTGTGACATCCATCGGGTCCAAAGACTTGAAGGCAACGTAGAAGCAGATGTTGCTCCTGCATTGCCCCATTCCACACTCTCGGTCAGGGTTTACACGTCCTAAGCTTCCAGGAAGGGAGCACCAGGCTCCCCAGGGGCTGCAGGGTCCAGCAGCCCTCTGGGGTGTGGAGGAACTGGTGAAGCTGGTGAAGCCAAGAGCTTCCCATCGTTGGGAAGGGGATGGTGGTCACCAGCTCCACTTGACCACGAGAAGAAGGACAAGAAGCAAATGAGCTTAATTTGCCACTGATATGGCAATGCTGAATACTGGGAGGGTGACGCCGGAGCAGAGCTCACCGGAGAGTCCCTTGGAGAGACGGATGGGAAAGATCTGGCCAACACCACCAGGAACGGGCAGGACCAGGCTCCTGCCTCCATCCCAATGCTCAGCCAACCATCACAGCTCCAACCAGCCCCTGGCACTTCCAACCTGGAAACAAAACCAGAAAAATCGGCGTCCTGGCCATCTGCTTTTCTCAGAGGTGGACCTGCCCATCCATCTGTACACATCCCCACCATTTCCACCCCAAAAACCTACTTTGGTCCGTAGCCACAGGCTCACACCCGGAGCACGCCGGCATCTAACAGCTGGAAGCTTACAACCGGACATCACTATTTTTTTGAATAAAGCAAACAAAGCACCACAAAGAGCATTAATTATTTGGGACTGTAACAGCACCACAGTTTGCAAGCAAAGATCAAGGCCCCGGGCACGAGGAACCGAGCAGAAAGAGCCGTCCCTTGGCCCCGAGACCTACAGCCCAAGTGCTGCGAGAGGAGAAGGAGCCACCGAAGCCCACCGAGCGGCACGGACCGGGGTCCGGCTGCCACCGAACCCAAACCGAACTCACTCTAAGCGCACAGGAGGAACCGGGACAAGATGCCACACAGCAGAAGGGGTTTAACTTCCTCTTCCCCTGCACCGCCTTGAAAACACGGTGGCTCCAACCCAGCACCCAAATAATGTTTCATCAGCTGCCACATCTGCCGCTGGCACCGGCGTTCCGGGGACCCCCGATCCAGAGCCCAGGCACGGCACTGCTGGAGCACCCCAGGGTCCGCAGGGCACCCAAAGCCGGGGTAGGGGTGGGGGACAAACCAGCTCAAGGTCCCTCGTCCCCGGCGTGACTCACAGCTGCTGGGACTGGGGGATGCCCGCCGCGCCACAAAGGCTTCGCCGCCCGCCGGGACGAGATACGGCCCCGCTCCTCCGACTCCTCAGCAGCTTGCACGCACATGCATCCGTAAGCAAAAGGCTGACGAGGGACGGGGCCGGATCCTCACCCCACGTTCCCAAGCGGCGAGCCAGCAAGGCGGGCGGGTGAGGATCTGGCCCCGGCTCACCAGGCGGCCGAAATACAGCGGGACAGCTGGCTCTCAGCTGTTGCCGCTCACTCACAAGACGCACATTCTAGACACAGGCGCACAAATCCTGTCCTCTCCGCTCCCCGGCACCGGCCGGCCCACCAAAATCAAGCCAAGATGAGTGCGGGGCGCGGTCTGCCTGCACCGATGGCCATCGCTGGCAGCTCCGGCCAGACCCACTGGGTGACGGTTCCCACTGGAATGGAGCGGTCGACTCATCCAGACCCCATCCCAGGACGCATCCTCCAGGAATAGCGGGGAAAATTATTCTGTTTTAAAAGGGTTTTTTTTTTTAACCCACTCAAAGCTTGTGTTTTAGCAGGGAGGATTTAGGCGGAGCGGGGAGTCCCCTGCCGGGGTCCCCAACCGGCCGAGCCCTTCTACGTGGCTGCGCCAAAAGCCACGTGCCGGAGGGGCGGTGATTTCAGCCAGCCCTGGGTTTTGGGGGTGCCGGATGCTGCCCACGTGCCCACCTCAGGCATCCCAGTAAACCATGGGGGTGATGCTCAGGAGAGCGATGGGGATGCCCAGCCACCACTGCGGGAAATGCCAAAATTTGGCACTTTCCAGAGGCGCCGCTATATCCCGGGTCTGGCACTCTCCAAGCTCCTGTGCCGGAGCACCGCCGGCACGTGGCTGCGGTTGAAGCCAAGGGCTTGGTTGCAGGTCCCAGCCCGGGTTTCCAGAGGGACGGCAGGGAAGCCACTGGGATGCTGCTGTGGCACAGAGGAGACGGACCCCGAGGGCAGGCGAGAGCTTGGGAGCCATCGTGTGTGCAGGAGTGTCACAGATAAACACCGGTCACGATTCCTCTTGGAAAACAGAAAATATTGGAAAAAAAACCCAAATAAGTTGGTTTTTTCTGCAGACTCGCAAAGGGGGCGAGAGAGAAAGCGTGGTTTTCAGAAGGCACGAGTTTGTGGGTAGAAATGAAAATATTTCAGTCAAAATTTTTGGCCGACGGGTGGGGACATAAAAATAAGTAAATACAAATAAATAGCTGCCCAAATCGATTGTTTGCCCAAAAGAGGTGGAGGAGGAAGAGGAGGAGGAAAGGGCTGTGCAGCCGCCGTTGCCCAGGGCAGCACCGCGGGCAGCCGTTCGGTTTTGAAAGCAGAAACCTGGGAGCCTGCAGCGGGGACCAGACCCGCGGCCCCAAAACCTGTCCCCAAACGGGGCCGACCCCGCAGTCGAGCGGAGGAGGGAACCCACCTCGCCCACCCCCAGCGATGGTTAAAGCGCTGGGTTTAACCCAAAGAGCGAATTTTATCCTCCAGCCCCGGTTGTGTTCAAGCATAAGCACCGGAGCCAGGGCAGTGCACATGAGCATGTCTTGGGAGGGAAACACTAAAAGCACTTCTGAAGGATGCTGTCCTCCTTCCTATGGGTTTTGCACCTTAATTCTCACGGAAGTGGATATTAAGATTATCAGCATTATTAACTCTAACCCCAGGCAGGCTCTGGGTAGTCCCGGCCCCAAAGCAGTAACAGCGCAAAAAAAAAACCCTGAAAAAAAAATCAAGATAGAAAAGGCTTTTTCTAGGATGAGCCAAGCCCAGCACCGGTCTCAGCCCCAGGCATCCGTCCCTCGTGCGGGACCGGCCGGGCTGCTCTCTAGAGCAAACCAAACATTTATGAAATAGTTAAGGGAGAAGAAGGAACAGGAGGGAGAGCCCCGGCGTGATGCTCCTGCCGTCGCCCGATGCTCGGGTGGAGAGGTGCGTGGTACCCGGCTCACCTTCCCGTGCCAGCAGCAAGCTTCCGCCGCACCAGGTACCCAGTCCCGGCCGAAAGGAAACGGCACCGAGCAGGAAGGTGTTAAAAAACCCCGGTACCAACCTCAGAGAAACCACAATAAGTAACCTCCCCGAAGCCCGAGTAAATACGGTGGGCTGCTCCCCGCTCGCCTTCCTGTTTGCTTTCGCAGATCCGGGCTGGGACGGCCACCTCCAACCGCCGGCTCCGTCTCGGCGTAGCGGACCTCCGGCCACGGCACCGCGCTGGCTGTGACACCCTCCACCCGCGTCGGTCCCCGGCATCATCCCTGCCGTGGGAACCGCGGGTGCGAGCTTCCCCAAAGGGCTGGATTTTATCCCCCGGGGACAGGCACCAACCCTGCATCTGAGCCCACGCCTGCTGCGTTTTCCTTGCTCGTCTGTATTTGTTTTTATTTTAAAAGGAGGAAATCCCGGCTCACCCACTCCCTGTCGGTGAGCCACGTCCTCCCTCCGTGCCTCAGTTTCCCCCTCTCTCCATGCAGCTGATCTTCCCAACACGGGAATTCCCCCCCTGCCGCCCAGACCCCCCCTCTCCTTCCCTGCCCACGCAGCCCTGGATAAAAAGCAACGGGTCCTGATTTACGGGCACTTTTATGCTTTACCACGAACACAAAGGAGAGGGGAAAAAAACAGAGGCACACTCACATCGAAGATCTGTGTCAGGAGCAAAAAGGGGGTCTGGGGCAAACAACCCCCCCGGCAGAGCAGCGGCGACCGCGGAGGCTGACAATAGATAAGGGCTCTAAATTCGGCGCTGGGCTCCAGCACCGGGCTCTGTAAGGCGATCGGGGTCGGGGTATGCCGGGCTGTTTATCTGGCTCCAAACTCTGCACCGACACTGCAGCGTCACCCGCGTTTAAAAAAGGAAGGAACGAAAAGAGGGGAAAAAAAATTTTAAAAGGCAAAAAAAAAAAGGGGGGGGGGGGAGAAAAGTGCACGCATAAGTTCAACAATAACAACAAAATAAAAAAAAAAAAAACCAAGAGAAAAGGAGCCAGGGGGCGGGGGGGGGGGGGCGAATAAAAGGAAACCCAGTTGGGCTGGCAAGGTTTAAAGCGACGCCTGTTTTAAAAAAAGAAGTTGCTAATTTTAACTCTCCAGTGGAAAGAGTGAGAGGTACTTACAGGAGACAGGGTGGCTGCGTCCTTCTCCACGTCTGCTGCGCGCTGGCAGCCGGGAGGAAGCACGCGGGATGGAGCTGCCGTCCCCGCGCCGCTGCCACCCCGAGCGGCCGTCACCGCTGCCGAGGCCGCCGGCCGGCCCCCGATTCCCCCAAAACCCAGCTTGGGGAGCACCGGGGCGCGCCGGGGTGTCTAAAGGGCAGAGGCAGATGCGAAGGCAGGAGGAGGTGGTTAAGCGTGCGGGGTGGCGGGGGGGGGGGTGTGTGTGGGGGGGAAGGGAGCGGCCAGAGCCGCTCGCTTGCCAACAGCTGCCGAAAGCAGCCCCCGGGCTCGCTTCCTCCACCGCCCCAAACCCGGGGACACGGTGGGATGGGGACGGACCCCGCGGGCGCAGCGGGACCCCCCGGGAAGGACGAGCCCCGCTGCCGAGTCGGCACGGTTAGACGACATTTCTGCGTGGACATTTCTGACCAAGTTGGCTTTTCCCCCTGAGGGAAAAGGGCTTTGAAGACATTTTTTTTTTTCCCCCCCCCCCTCGGTGGCAAAATAGCGGATGAGCTCAGAAAACCGAAGTGCAGGGCAGAGCCGTGACCACGAAAGGCCACCCGGCTCTGCGGGGAGTTAAAAGGTGACCTCCAGCAGCACGATCGCGTTTCAGCAGCCGCACGGGCGGCAGGAAACCATCGCTTTACCAAACCCAGGATCCCACCTCTCCTGAAATTGGAAAGTGGGATTTTCGGTGAGCCCTCCGGCCGGTTTTGATGAGCTCTCCCCAGAGACAGGGAGGATCCTGCCGGATGCAAACAGCTCGGTGCCGGGCGAGGCGGCACGCTCACGCCTAGAGCACGGTGGGAGCCCAGGAGCTGCAAACGCAAGTCTCCGCCAGCATTAAACCTCCCAAAGAACATGATGCAAGGCCTTAGACAGCAGAGGAGCAGACCCGGTGACCCAAGGGTTCTTCCGAAGCAGCTGGAAATCAGCCTTGGGCTGCAAAATCTCATCGAGAGAAAAGCAGGCTGGCACAGACCCTGCAGCTTGTGCATGCGGTAACGGACACGTGATTTACCGAGCATGGCTGCAGTGAGATGATACAACCATCTTCAGGACATGAAAGAGTCGATTCAATTAAGGTCACAGGCCCTAGAAGAGTTTTCTGCAGCAGATGCAGTTGGGCAGAGAGAGGTTTTCCTGGTGCGCCTCAAATGGGGCTGGCCTCAGGAAGACAAAATGCCTATTGATCGCGGGCAGCGATGCTGCACGTCGCAGGACACGAGGACGTGGCTTCGTCGAGATTAAATCGCCCGGTGCTGGTCATCGCACGCTTCCGAGGCAGGGTCGATATTGCTCTTCTAATTGCTCAGCTCCTGTCGCTCGCAGAGCGAAGGGGACGAGTTTCAAAGCAGTCCCCGGAGATGCTTTGCGAAATCCTCCTCCCCAAGTCGCACAACTTAATGCACTGCTCCTCGGAGCGAGCAATTATGCAGCTGCAGAAATCGCTAAACTGCTCCTCCCCTGCTCAAAACTCTGGGCCGGCACCGGCAGCAGCACGGGGCTTTGCAGGAGGACACTGCTGACCAGAAAAACTACAATTTGTGTGAGCCTAAAAAATAAGGAGCTGTTGTAACTGGTCAGTATGGAGTCGGTGGAGCTGAGCATCCCGTTGCCGGTAGCAAGCAGCAATTTTGGGGAGAACGCCTGTAATTACAGAGAGATCCCACCACCAGCCACCAGCATCGGGGACAGGGGGACAGGACGTGCACGGTGCATCAGGACCGTGATGCTCGGGAGCCGTGGAGGGTCCTGCCCGCCACTCCCACCCCTGAGCTCCAGCACACCCTGCAGCAGACAGCCCTATCGTTCCTACGCTCCGATTATTCACCACACTAAAAAGTGTGCCCCTTGGCTGGTATTTATTTGTGACCAAAGCGAGCGGACCGGAGCCGGTCCCGTATCAGCACCCGGCACTCTGCTGCAGCAGAACCGCAGCAGGATGGACCTGGCCGAGCCTTCCTGGCCCCGCTCTCCTCCGGCACGCCCGGCTCATCGCTGGCACAAATCGAGCATCACCGAGATACAGCTGGGCCCTTCCACCGCTTTCACCCTGACGCAAGCCTGTGGAGCTGCTCTTGGTTTCTATCAGCATAACCGATGGCAAGATGAAGCCCTTGGTCCTGACCTTGCGGAGGAAGCGGCGAATGCTATCCCCATCTCCCAGCACCGAGCCTCCACATAAATTACCTGCCTCCTCTTCGGCACTAAAAAGCCATCTCAACCCAGCAAAACTGCTCACTAAGCAGCGACGACAGAGTCCCCTCCTTTCAGGAGCTGGGGTCAGATTATTTTTAAAATCTTTCCTTTTATTGATTTCAATATCAGGTACAGAAGATACATTACACGAAACCATAGAGCCCTCATAAAACGGGTCCGTGGCGTTGTCTCTACCACAACCTCATTGCAGACAAGGGAGATGCAAACATTTACTGTAACAGCAATAAACAGGCAAAGAAGGTCGAGAAGGGAGAAAACCTGGACACGGGGCCCTCTCCCAATGGCACCTTATTTCTGGGGAACGCAAGGGACAAAGTAATAGCGGGTTTGGCCACAAGTCTCATCCACCCAGGGAGAAAGCAGGGCAGGAAAACCCTCCTTTGCACCGACATCCCCGTTTTGCAAAAAAAACCCCACAGAGCCCCAAATCAGTGCCATGGCCGGGATCTGGCAGAGCCGCGCCAGGCAGCGAAGCGAAGGGGAAGATGGAGAACCGCGGAGGCACCCACCGTTGGGTGCGGGGCTGCCCGCTGGGCTGCAGGACCTCGAGCGGGTGCCACCTCCCTGCCCTGCGTCAGCTTTGGGGACTCTGCTACCCGGTCCCGCTCACCAGGACCCCCTTGCACCCGCAGCAAGAGATGGGTGCGCAGCCAGGCAGGGTGCTGCCTGCCTCCCTGCCGGCACCAGGACCCGCTGCTCCTCCTGCCACCGGAGCAGAGCTGTAGGGTCAGATCCAGCACCAGTTTGGGAGTCTGAGCCCCTGAGCTGCATCCAACCAGGGTGACCTCCATGGGGGTGGACCTCCATGGGGGTCCCCTCCTCGCCCCCAGCCCAGAGCTGGGGAGATGCATGGCCCCCGGCAAGCGAACTCAAGGGGGAAGGCAGCGAGAGCCCAAAGGTTGGGATTTCCTTCCCTACCTGCTACGCAGACTCCTGCATCTTCTGCTCCTGCCAGAGGATGAGCTGCGGCCACCGCTCCTCAATCAAACTGCAAAGAAAAAGCGAGAAGCCATCAGTCTGAGGGGACGGAGGCAAGGACAGGGCTCCCCACGCACCCCCATCCGAGCACGGTTGGCCAGAGGGGACAGTGAGGGGGTCCCAGTCCCCCCCCGCAGCAGCCCTGGCTGAGGGGACAGGAGCCGGAGGAGTCCCCTCCTGCACTGCCCTGATCCTGAGCATCGCTGCAAGGGCCGCAGAGGCCGGGTGGGACCTTGCCGGGCTCCTGCAAGGCAACCAGGAGCCCCGACGCTATGAAATGTGGAAAGCATCCTGGTGCCCGGAGGTGGAGATGGGATACGGGAACCTGTGGGACCGCAAAAGAAAAGGGGGAAAAAGGAGCAAGAGAGACAGGTATAAAGAGACCAGGGGGAAAAGAAACTAAAAAGAGCTCAGGAATGGAAAAAAAAATACAAAATAAAAATTATCATTAATGAGGGATGAGACCCAGCCCGGCAGCGTGGCCGGCAGCGAGTCATTCAAGGTTTCAAGTGAACTTTGCAATCTCTGTGAAAACCCTCGCACCCACCCCGCGGGCAAAAGCACCGACCTGCACGCTCGGATGCTTTCTCCCGGGGAGCGCAGCCCGCGCGCTTGGCCCAAAGCGGCCCTCGCCGAGAACAAAACGCCGCGGCCCAGAAGGAAACGCGGCCGCTAAATTCATCTCACTCGCCACTCAAAGATGGGAGGCGATCCACGGGGCAGAGCGCAGTGGTTTCAGCCAGCCTTGTGCTGGTCATTCATCTACCGGTGGCCGTCACCATCCGGCATGGGACTGGTGCCTCCCCCGTGCAGAGCCCGTCCCCCATGGCGCGCTCCCGCAAGCGAGAGGAACAGCGCTTTCTCCGGCTGAACAAAAGGGAAACCGAGGCACGGAGTTCAGCACCCAGCTCTCCGAACGCGCCACGAGCTCCCGCTCCCGAAGCCGAGCTGCAGCCTCACCCCCAGCGCCTGCAACAGAGCGAGGAATTGTGCTCGGCTTTCCGGCGTCCTCATCCTCCGCTTCAACCACAAAACCAGCCTTCCTCTCCCCGGCTGCCTCCCCTCCCACGGCCAGCTCATTTCCTGACATTACAAAATTCAGCCTGAACAAAGCCGGAGCGAGGAGCGCGTGGCTCCGGCCGGGGCTGCACCTACCCCTCGCCCCCAAGGAGCCACGCGGAGGGGACACCCCCAAAACAGCTGGGGTACAAGCAGCTTTCCAGCCTCCCAAGAGCACCAAACCTCGTGCCGCATGGGCTGGGGTCCTGCGGATGGACCAGCCGCAGGGTTTCCCAGCATCGGGACAGACGGACGAGTCTGGATCCGTCACCTCCACGATGGGAGAGCAGCGGGGACAAGGATGGGGGGGTTCCAGCTACTGCCCCACCTGCACCCTTTAATGCCCAGACCAACCTGTTGGTCCCCCCTGCCAGGATCACCCCTTTATTTCCCTTAATAAAAAAGAGCATCCTACAGAATGACCGACCACGTGGGGACAAGGACACCCACAGGAGAAGCGTCACCTTACAAGTGCCACACTCCCAGCCGGGAAGAGGGACGGCGCTACCTGCGCTTCCACTTTCTGCCTTATCTCAGCTGCCAACTCGGGGGTCAGGGGCTGCTTCTCTGCAAACGAGCCCCCCCCACGGCACCGGGACCCGCCGGGCTGTCATTAGTGCAAACCACAGGGAGCGGGGCCGGGGCCGGCTCCGAGGGATGGAGACGTGAGCAGGACCACCCTTGCACCAAGGGGCTGCATGAGATTGGCACCCATGCCATGGGTGCCGTCCCTGATGTTTAATGCAAAGGGTCTCTCGACGGGCTCCTGAAACTTCCCCCCTCGGTGTACGAGCAGCTCTTGCTGGTCTCAGCGTCGCAGAGCCTTGCAGGGCTGGTGGCAGAGCGCCCACGCTCCCTGCCACCACCCTGGCGTGGGGACCACGGCCTGGGCTGGGTGGAGGATGGGCGAACACGTGGCTCAGGTCTGTGCCCAGGGCTGGCTCTGCTCCGGGCAGCCGAACCCCCGCCTGCCCCGGGGGGCTCAGGGCCAGCTCCACCATCCCATTGGGATGCAATAAGGGACAGGCAACCAAGCAAGACCTCGTATGTCTGTACATGGAGTTGTCCCCCCCTTGGTGGGGGATGACAACAGACAAGCCAGGAGCATCCCCGCGGGCTGCAGGGTCCCCACTCGCAGCCCACCTGAACCCGGAGCCGCGTGCCCGCGGTGCCAGTCCACACGCCGCCACCGGACAGCCGGTACAGCCACGCCAGGCGCCGCTTACACAGACCCTAGCACCGACAGCAAAAAATATCCATGGCTGGTTATTCGCAGCAGCCTACATCCCCGGCTCCCAGAGCCAACTGGGCTGTTACGATGACGACCATCAGACAACACCCGACTCCATGCAGCCCTCGGCCGTGTTGCAGTCTCCAGATCGTGACGACTAATGGCAATGCCTTTGCCGAGCCACTCCAGCAGACTGGCTCCCCCCTCACCGCAGCGAGGTGGGAAACCCCGGAGGGGTGCCAGGATCGGTCTCAGGGTATTTAGCCTGGCAGGCAGCTCTGATGGAGCCCATGCACTCCCCTGCAAGGGCCTGATCCCACCCCAGTGCAGGGTTGCACCCCAGTGTCACCCAGCTCTGGATCAGCCCCTGAGATGGGGATGACACACAGGGAGACAGTCCAGAGATGATGCTGCACACAAACGTGAGCTCAAGGGCCTGATCCTTTCCAGCCCCACAGCTCCAGGGTCGTTTCATGCCCCGGCCAAGCTGCCGAAGCCGCTGCCCTTTGGACCCAGTGGTACATCCAGCACCAGTAAACCCCAGTCCCCATTTTGCAGCATTTCGAGCCGATGCAAAGGAGCAAAGCCCCCCGGTGCTGCCGGCGGGCGAGCATCCTGGCACAGCTCCCAGAAACTCTGGATTCTGGGGTATTTCGAAAGGTCACCGTCCGACCCACTGCGGCACGGTGACACCAGGACCGGGTGAAAGGCTGGGGCTGGGCCGTGCCGCTGGCAGCCCCAAGGGACCCAGCACAGCAGCCCCCAGGTCTCATCCCCGCAGCACCGCCTGCGTTCAAAGTCTTTTTGTTTTAAAGAGAGAAATGCTGCCCAGGAAAGGGGAAATGTATCGTATTTTCAAAATGCTCTGTTATTTTATAAGCTGGGGGAAAAAAAAAAAAATCACGTAGGGGAGGGATGGAGGCAGCAAAGGCAAGTGAATTCCCCTTTCTAAGTGAAAAAAAGGAGGGGAGGAAAAGGGGGAAAGAGAAGACAATCTTTTTGTCCAGCTTTCAGACAGAAATGCTGAGCAGACGATAAAATTGTTCCTGTTTGAAAATTAAAGCTTCGGTTTCGCCCAGCGACAAACCAAAACAGCTCGGGGCAGGATCTGCCCCAAGAGCAGCAGGACAACCTCCCTGACGTGGGGGGGGACCTCCTGGGACCCCCAGTTTTTTAACTGATGTAGTCGGGCTGGTGCAACCTGCCATGCAAAGGCAGCGGGTGGCTGGTGGAGCTGCTCCAGCCTGCCCGGAAGGATCCCGGAGGATGTGCAGGGATAGATACTACCCTGGATATCTGCTCAGCTGATGCTCGGCAGCCCCTGTGCCACAGCCGGTCTTTGCTAATACCCCCAAATATATATATATATGTCCCCATATATAGATATATACCCCCAAATATATATACCCTCAGGCGTATATCCCCCCAAATTTATACACCCCATATATATATACCCCCGACTACATCATATATACATGTAATACCCCCAAATAAATAATCCCCTCGAGCCGGCGGAGGAAGGGTCTCAGGCAAAACCCATCCTCGCCGTGCGCAGAAGGCTGGAAAACGCTAAATCACTCACACGAGCTCCCAGCCCCGTTATTAGATCAATCACCAGCCAATTAAGCCGCCGGCGTGAGCTCGCCTTGCCACCTCGGCAAAGGAAAGCCTCGCCGCAGCTGGCTCGGCTCAGGGTGCCGGCGTCCCCGGGGTATCCCGCAGGGCCACTGCCACGGGGACGTCTGAGCACACAGCGGGAAAGTCGAGGGGAGAAGGGGAGGTGGACGGGGAGAAATCGTCCACTCTGGGGCTCCTCCGGGCCGAAGCGGAGCCGAAGGGGCCAAGAGGGAGGCGCAGATTGCGGAGGGGAAGAGCAGCCGACCGCAATCTCTCCTTCCCCTTTTTTCATGTTTCCTCTAGCAACGGGCTCGGGGCCACAAACATTTGGATACCAAACCCAAACTTCCCTCCCCGGGCTCCCGACCCAGCTCGCCGCTCCTCTGCCAGGCGCTCGTGGACCCCCACCCCAAACCGGGGGGACCCCAGACTCCAGTTCCCGGGGCTGTGCCGCACTCGTCTTGGGGGGTCCTGGTAACAGTAAGGATCAGCCCCAGCATTAGCAAAAAAAAAAAAGGACTTTCTCCATTTCTCCAGCCCACGAAACTAAAGCTTCTCAGCCATGGCCCAGCCTCCAGTTTGCACCAGCCACTGGGAATATCCCCAGGGCTTAATTAGGCCTGATGAGTCTTTTACATTTGGGTTTCCTCTGGCTTGCCACCAAGAGGTGGGAAGGGACAAACTGGGAGAGATCCCACTCCAGGCAGGAGCACCGGGCAGGACAGGCTGGCGGTTAAATGCAGCGAGAAACCGCGGCTCCCAACCGCCCGTCGTGCCGGATCCTGCACCCGAATCACCCTGCCGGCACAGCGACAGGGGCTGCAGAGAGGGAGATGGGAGGAAGGCGGGTGGGAGCCAGGAGGGAGAAATCCACCGCCAGCAGCACGAGATGCTCGGCTGCTCGGCACGATGGCGCAGGGATGACCGACGGCACGAGAGCATTGGCACAAGCCAGCCGTGCTGAGGACACATCCACGCCGTGCAGAAGGTGCGACCACCACCGGTGCTCTTCCAACACCTGCGCGGGGACGGGTTGAAGGTGCCCCCAGCTTGAGGCAAGGTGGGAATCACGGGGGGCTCGCTTCCCCACTCCTCCAGGTCACCTGGCAGAGGCTTTGCCCCCACAAAGGGTCCCAGCACGGGTCCCCTGCCCAAATCCAGCCCCTGGACGGGTGCCAGACGGCTGCTCGCCGTGCTCCAGGAAAGGTCACCGCAGCCGAGCGCGCGGCACAGCCACCGCCGCAGGTGTTGCGACAGCGGCCGCCGGCCCTGCCAGGACTTGGGGGACATGAAGGGGGTGCCGAGGGGGTGGGGGGGGGGGTGTGGGGGGAGGCGGTACGCGTGTGCAACCGTTGGAGCCGCTGAGTTTCGCTCTCGCCGGCTGAGTTCCCCCTTGGGCGGCGGAGATGCAGAACCGAAACCTCCAGCTGTATGGACGCAGGCGGGTGGGGGCGGCCGGGAGGCACAGGAGGGCTGGGGACCGGCACGAGTTTCGGAGCAAAGCCACGGACTGTGCCACGCTGGTGACCAAGTGATGGTGGTGGGTCCGGGGGGAAGCGTGGGACGAGGGATGGGCACAGGGGTCTCTGGCTCGCAGCACCCACCCTGCTTCTGCCCTCTCTGCGCATCTGGGCCACCCGTCTCCGTGCACCCAGCACATCTGGCAGGAGTAGAAATACCCCTCGGCGCGTGGGTGCCTACACCTGGGCAGGCTCCGGTTTGCACATCCCGCCTCCGAGAGCCGGTCCAGGGGCTGAGAGTGCCACAGGACGTCCCCGCGCGTCAGCCCAGTGCTGATCAGCAGGACCACGACTGCCTGCACGGGGTGGTCCGACTGCCTCGCAGCACCGCCTGCTCCTCCCAGAGCAGGGAAACTGAGGCACAGAGAGGGGAAGCAAACAGCAGAGCTGGAACCACAAACATCCCCCAGCCCAAACCCCGATTACCTCCCCCTGAGCAAGCCCCTCACCTCCCTCCTTCTCCCATCCTGCTCACCCACCAGCACCAGGAGGACCCCGAGCCTAAAACAACCCCAAAACATCCAAGGACATCGCGGGGGCTGCCATGAGAGCCCAGGGATGCCAAGATGTGGGTGCCCCATACCCCAAGCACCCAGCTCTTGCCCTCGCCCCGGTGACGGAGGCAATGCTTCAGGCCACATTGCCACCTGCTGGCACCGGCCCCCGGGGGCCCGATGGCACCAGCTAACCCAGCCGCAGGCATCCGCACCTTCCCCTATAGAGACAGCAGCGGCTCTGCAGGTGCTGTGCCGGGCACCGGGCAGGTGAGCGGGGGTACGGCTACGGCTACGGGTACAACCGGTCGCTGCCACGTTTGATCAGAGCAGCTGCTGCTTGCTTTCCTTAACTAATTTTATCCGACTTCATGTGCAAACCCATCCCGGAGGTGCCAAGAGGGGCTGCGGGTGCCCCCACCCTGCTCACGTCCCCTGGTACCCGCCGGGGCATCGCATGAAAGGCCCCAGCGCTGCTCCAGGGATGCAGCAGCTTTACAGCAGCAGCGACAGCTACTCCGGATTTGCAATTCCAGCTCCTGCCGGCATTTCCAAGGCAGAGGTAAAGCAGAAGAGGCACCATCAGCCATTTTGCCCCCCAGATTCCCCCTAAGCCCTCCTGACTCCCCCACCAACCCCTCCTGTCTGCTGCTGGCTCTCCCCAAACGCCACGGATCCGATTCTCACTCGTCTTTCAAGCCACGCTCTCCTTTCTGTAGCACGGCGGGGAAGGATCCTCTGCCGCTGCTTTGCAGTTGCTTCGCATCCACATAAAACCCCACGCGAGGCACGTGGGGGGGATGCCAAATCCCACCGGCACACGCGCCAACGTACATCGGCAATTTATCACCGACGCTCCACAGCTGCTGACCGACGCAACCGCCTGTGGATGACAAGAGCGGAGCCGGAGGTAAATCAACACCGAGTTTGGTTCTTCAACACACGCATCGGCACCCGCCGATGTCTCTGGAGGGCGGCAGGTCCGGGGCTGTGCCCTGGCAGGGGTGGCAGCTGCAAGGACCAGGCGGGTGACATTGGAAGGGACCCCATCCGCAACCCTATCCCAGCGTGCCGGGGCACACACCCGTGCATGCACTGGCACGCTTGGGCATGCAACTGCGCCAGCCTGGCCACCGCCACGGCCCTGCGCCAGGCAGGGCTCACGCGTTTACAGCAACAACGTGGACCCACACAAAAGGCTCGTGGACAGCACCAGGAGTTGCCGCACGCATGCCCAGCACAGGCGAAGCACGCAGGGTCTCGACATGCGGGTGCCAGCTCCCCTCGCCCCCCCTATTTGGGAACGACCCCCCTTGGGCAGGTCCCCAAGGGAGTTTGTCCAGGCTGATGCAGCACTTGCCCCCTTTCCTGAGCCTGGGAACCCGGTTGGGCTGGGTGCCCCCGCGCACGCCGGCATCGAGGCCGGCCGGCCGGCACAGCCCCGGCTCTGCGAGGCAGGTCCAAACTCCAGGGCCACCGGGTGAGGTGTGGCGAGCCGGGGCTGCACGCCAGCGTGTGCCGGAGCCGGGCGGGAAGGAGGATGGGAGAAAATCATAATAATTAAGGGCAAAGCCCGGGCCCCTCACCGCCGTGCTCTGCTGTCGCCTGAGTCAGCAGCCGCCGGCCCCGGGGACGTTTTGCATCGCCGCAGCCTCCCCGGGCAGCTCGGGCTGCCACCGGCAGCTCAGCCCGTCCTCTCCCCATGGAAACCAAACAAACACATTCGCCCATGTCCAAAACCTCCAGCCCATCCATCTCCCCGCTCTGACAAACAGTGGCACGTCCTAAGTCACCTCCCGGCTGCCATGAGGTGACACGCTGGGGTGGCAGAGGGCTCTCCCGGGGTGGGCTGGGGAAGGGGAGAGGGGCTGCCGGCTGGCCCCCCAAAACCCCGTGCAAACACGATTGCAAATGCAGAGGGAGGAGGTGGGCACTTGCTAGGAACAGGGACCAGGCAAACCTCCACATGCCCCTCGCTGCTGTCCCCCACCCCAGGGAATGGGGACCGCCACCGTGCCGGAAAATCCCAGCCCGGCTCCGTAGCCCTTGCTGGAAGCCGAGAGCTTTTTTTAAACCTGCTTATAAGGGCGACTTGCAAACAAGAAAGAAAAAGGCCCTCCTTGTGCAGTGGAGTGATGGCTTTGTGGTCAAACACAGGACGCCTGGGAGATTTGCATTTAATTCTGGGTCGTGCTACAGACCGTCCTGTGTGTCCTGAGCTAAGCCGGCCACAGCCAGGGCTGCCGCCGCCTTCCAGGCACCCAGCACCTTTCAACGACCCCTCCTCGCCTTGCTCCCCCAGCACCCAGCCCGCTGGTGACAGCCACCAACACCAGCACCCACCATCGCTTCCGGATGAAACCCCTGCAAGGGGCTGGAAAACCAGCCGGCGCAGCTGCGACCCGAGCAGGAGCCATAGCTGTTTGTCCCCAAAAAGCAAAAAGGGGGGTCACCCCCAAGCCGGTGTGCAAACCCCGACCCCTCGTGCAAACCTCAACCCCTCGTGCAAGCTCTTTGGGCCAAAAGGCAAAGCACTGATCCGGCGGCCGAGCGCGGCTCCGCACCGGCTGCGAAGCTGGGGTTGCATCCGGAAAAGCGGGACCCACGTTCCCCATGGAGTGAGCCTCTGCCACCCGGCAGCCTCCAAAAACCCCAAGCCGGCAAATAAAATCATCCCTGGGATTACCCAAATCTACAGGTTCAAGCCCCAAAACCCTTTGCATCCTCGGTGAATCTCCGTGGGGAGGGCGCCTACTCCCCAAACTTCAGATCCACTTTTTTCTTTAAAAAAAAAAAAAAAAAAAAAAAAAAAGATTAAAATATTTCTCTCTGGCAAGGTGCAGAGAAACACTTGCACATTCGGTGCCGTCGTCAGCAACTCCTACACCGCCCCCCACGTACGCCGTTGTGAGGGGAAAGCAGAAGGGGGATTTTATAGGCACCTACAGAGAAAAAAAGAAGATCTCTCTGTAATTTGGTTAACCAGTCAACCGAGCGGCACGAATCCGTAGGAAACTGCCCTGCCGCTCCCCGAATGACTCGGTCCCCCGTGGGGCAACAAAACCTCCGTGGCCGGTGCAAGCATCACCTCCCGGCACCTCTCTGTGATGGATCCGCCCCGATAACCCTTGGAAAAATCCCAAATCCTAAATGCAACCGCCAGTATGAACACGCCGGCACCGGCAAACGCAAAAAATAGGGGTTTCTCAAGTCTTGCAATCGCCGGAAAAACTCTTGGTGCTGCAAAAGGGGACCTGGCAGCAGCGTCGTGGACCTCAGCATCCTCGATGCTTTTTCCCCTTAAAACCTCAGCCCCGCAGTCCTGTAATTTAAAGCGAAAATCACAGCATTCGGATTTAAAAGGGAGGGAAGAGAAGCAGCTCTCTGGCCTAGGAGCCAGTTAAAACAAACGGAAAGTGTTTTGCTTTTTAATCTCGTGATTTTTTTTTTTAGCTAATCTCTCCATTGGAAAGGGAAGATAGGCTCGTCGGCAGGATGCTGCCGGGGGGATACAGCACGTGTGGAGTCCTGGCCAGGATGGCAGCTTGAGCCCTTGCTCTCCATTCCTGTCCTTTTTGGTTGTATTTATCCTGACTTTTGCTCAGAATTACTGTACAGGGGTAGAGAAACAATAGTAGAGCTTTGGGAAACTTTTTAACAGGGGATTTTGCTGTATTTCTGTCTCTCTTTTATGAAGAGGGGAGTTTTCTATTTTAAAAATAGTCTTTTCACTTTGAGTTTTTCACCAGTTTGCACGGGAGGCTTCAGAAGCAGGAAAACCCTCCCCAGCCCCAGCAGACCCCTCTGCTCCCGTTTGCCTTGCCCTTTCTTCGGAGAAAAGCGGGGTCCTATTCCTCACCTGGCTGGAGATCCCAGAATCATTTAGGTTGGAAAAGACCTTTAAGATCATCGAGATGATGCTTCTCCTGCTGCAAAGGGAGCCCTGCTCCCAGGAAATTCATAAGAACGGGAAGTTTTAGAAGTGGAAAGGACCACAAACACCCAGGAATGGGGTTTGTTTCCTTCTCCAGCCCTGGGCAAGACCTTGGATGGGATGCAGCAGAAGGGGAAAACAAGACCCAGTAGCCCAGGGGCTCTCCTCACCGCCTCCCCCCTGCCGCCGGGGCAGCGTCTGGCAGCACACCGGAGGCAGGAGTCGGTTTGAACTACTTTGCCGATCCAGACAGACTCATCCATTCCCCCAAGCAAGAGGAGAGCCGGAGCGGGGAGGAGGCCGTCGGATGCCACGCCCAGAGCCCATAAATTACGGCAGGGAAAAAGAGTTGCATTTGCCCTATTTCTTATCTGCTTGGAAATTGCACCGCTTTCCCAGCTGCAAAGGCAGCTCTGTTCCCAAGAATTTCAGCAAAGCCATGACCTCTTTCCAGGATCGTACAGTATATGGTGGCGGGGAGCCAGGGCTAATTATAGGCACAGGAAAAGGGGAGAGAGGCGTTTGGAAAAGCTCTACCTTCCCAGCAGCGGGGAGCACGGCGGCACGGCCCCGGCTGAGCCCCACGGTGGGAGCACCCCAAAGGGCTGCAAAACCCAAAGCAAAGGAGAGTGAAGACCAGGGACCCGGTGCTCCCGGCCATCACTATTCCCCTCTTCTGGAAGGATAAAGGCCAGCGCAAATCATGGCTCAGGCCGCTCCCGAATTCCTACGTTCTCCGGTGCAGAAGGGAAGCCCCACGGGGGGAGCGGGACCCGCCGCTGCTCCGGCACAGGCTGAGCATCGGCACAAGCACCGCACCGGCTGCAGAAATAAATGCAGCAAGAACCAAAGTCGCTCAGCCCTACATCGGGAATACGAGCGTTCAGGGTTCCCTGCGGAGACCCCATCTCCTATAGTCAAGCGATGCCACAAGCCCCTCGCCGTGCCCTCGTGCCCCGACAGCTTCCAAAAAGCGCAACCTGCAGAGATGCTCCACAACCTGAAGGCAAATAAATGTGCATTAAACTTTAAACACCAGCAAATGCTCTCGAGCAAGCCACGTGCAATTTTAGAGCCTGGCTCATTTTCATTTGGTGGGCAATGTCAGAGGAGTCACCTCCCTTCTCCTGACCCCACTGTAGCTGGCACGTAGAAGTGGACGAGGACACTTTAACATACGTGCCTGCGAGAGCTTCCAGCAAAGAGGAGGTTGGACAGGAAAGCACTAAAACAAGCAGCAATTTTTTAGCCACCGAGCTCCTCTTCAGAGCCACATTTCCACACCAAACAAAACCCAGGGAAGATAAAAATCCCACCTAATTTTTTTTTGAGGGGGGGGAAAAAAAGCCAGGAACCCTCTCGCTTGCCGCAATGGTTTTCATTTTCCACCAAATAAAATTGAGTCTCGACTCCGGCTGCTCGCTTATCCCCTTGTATGCTCGCTTCCTTGTTTGCCTGCGCATGTGGGAATGTGTGGGTGTGCGGTTTTCGTTTTGCTTTTTGCAATCACTCTGCAGACCATCTCCTGATATCGTGCAGATCGCAGCCTGCAAGGCAAGCGTGCTCAGCCCCGCTCAATTATCCAGCGAGACAGACTTTCCACTCTCCGGCTTTAGACTTGTGCGAGGCCGCTCTCCTCCTCCAAAGCAGCTTCCAAAAACGGGGCTTGCAGGTATCCCCACCCCCTGGGTGCTGCAGAGCTGTTGCCATCACCCAGTCGCCCCGAGAAGGTCCCTGCATACGGATGCAAAAGCTGGGTGCCGTGGAGTGATGGCTGTGCCGGGATGGGCCCGGGGGAGCCGGCGGCACGCAGCAGCAGGGCACCAGCTCCAGCCTCCCAGCGGGAAAGAGGCCGCTCGCTAAGGGAAGGAATCCGCCGGCGGCACGCCGGGTCCAACCGATGCCCTTTTTAAGGCTCCTGCGGCAGCGGGAAGGGGGTTAAGCGCGCACCGAGCTCGCCCTCCTCCTGGCATACTGTTCAGGGTCACCTCCCGTGAGCTCACCGGATAACCCCGGCTAAACCCTTGCCCTTGGCACCCGGGGCCACTGCAGTGGGGGCACTCAGAAACGCTCCTAAGGAAGACCTAGCCTCAGTGCAAACAAAAACCAGCTCTATTTTACCTTACACCCTCCCTCCCCGGCACCGACACCCCAGATGGGCGCATCCAGCAATGGAGGGGAAGATAAACAGAAACAATGTCCCCACGGTCCACACCAAAGACACCGGGACCGCAGGCGCCCAGTGCCCACTCCTGCTGTCACCCACTCCTCTTCGAGCAGCCAAAACCGGTGGGAGTGGGATGGAGCAGCAGGCACCCATCCCCGCAGAGCAGAGCCCACCTCACCCGGGCACCCAGCGCCGCCGGCACATCCCGGTGAAGCACGTGGCGCCGGCGGAGACGACACAGCCCCTTCCCGCCCCGGCTCTGCGGGCGATGCCGCCACGCGCGGCTCTAAGCCCTAACGGGATAACAAGCTCACAATGAGATCCTAATGAAGGATTAGCGAAATACAGTTTAAAGAGATTAAGGCTGGGTGCAGCACTGAAACTTTTTTTTTCTTTTTTTTTTTTTGTTGAGAGCCCAGCAGAGGTGAGACCCAGATTTCAGCCCCTGCAAAGACGGAGGGAGCTGGTATCCATCGCCAGCTCCGGCGACTCGGGATGGTTTTTCCGCCGCAGTTGTGCAAAGAGGGGCCGGGGCTGCAAAAAGGATGGAGGAACACACAAAAAAAAAAATCGCTCGTGGCGCCTGAAAGCCCTGCCCGAGGCACTTTAAAAGCGAGCCAAAGGCTTCCTTCATCTCTCCCCTCCCACACCAGTCCCTTGCCATCTGCATCCCAGCTGCGCGCGGCGCAGGGAGCGATGCTCTCGGTCCCGTTCATAATGACTGTTGATGTTATCCGCCCAAGCCGGAGCCTTCCAAGGAGCCCCAGGGAAGCAGGTACTCAACTCTCATTCAGGGAAAGTTATTAATTTCTTGGCTCTACACAAACAGAGCAAGAAGTCAGCCCTGGCCTCAAAGAGCTCGGCATGACTGCCAGCCCCACGCGCTCCGAAAGGTCAGGAGTCTGGTTCGCCCCCAAATCAAACGATGGTGTTTTAAAATAGAAAGCAACACATCTGGGATTGCTTTTTGGGTTTTTTTGGCCACTCGTATTTTTCCTGCAACCACAAACACCAGAAACTTTCTCCTCCCAAGAAAGGGCAACGTGACTCTCACCCCATCACGGGAATCCAGGAGCTGGGAATTTGCTAAACCAGCCCCAAGCCCGGTAACGCCCGGGGGTGAACGGGCAAGCGAGGCTGGGGCTGAGCAGGCAGGGATGTGGGCTCATCCCATGGGCAGCGGGGCGACCGCTCGAAGCCCACCTCTAATTTCAGCCGAGTCGTCCAAAGCCACGCGACGAAAGGGAGGTGGGGAGGGGATCTGACAAACATCCCTGTCGAGAGACTACAAAACAAATCAAATGAAGATGTTTGGAGCAGATCCAGATGTTTACTAGTGACGCACATGGAGGTATAAATAATTATCCGGTAGGAATTTTGTTCACAGGCAGCTCTCCCTTATCTAATCAGATCTCAGTACGATGCAGCCCTGGCCCCCCGCCTCCGCCGCTTAAAAAGTCTTGAGAAAACCAGATGCAAAATAAAAAAACCTCACTAGGGGCACCAATTTAATCCCATTAATCACTGGACATTCGGACCCAGAGCTGCCAGGACTCAGATCTCATCCAGGCACAGCTCTAGGAGGGAGGATTTTTCCCCGCAGCGGGAGCGCTGGCAGAGGGCCGGATCCTGCGCAAGAGTGCGGAGCGGGGCCGGGGAGTCGGACCCTCGCACCCTGCCCCGTGCACGGCACCGGGTGCAGGTAAGGCGGCATCTGCGGGGACAGGAGCCGGCCGCGGCATCGGCCGGATCCCTCCACGCCGGCACGAGGAGCTCGCCGGTGGCTCTCGCCTGTAAAAAACCAGCTGCTTAAAATACACTCGCGAACAAAAACCTCCCTTGTCCGGCTGCGCGTTACCAACCGGCGACTTCAGAGCCCGGATGCTGCAATTACCTAAAAATAAATGGACCACAAACCCCGAGACACCGAATGGCAGAGGGGGATGAAGACAGCAGTGAAGGCGCCCCGGCAGCACCCGAGCCCAGCAAGCCGGAGGGACGGCAGCCGCGAGCGATGGTCACGGCATTACCAGGAAGCCCAAGCCGAAGGGTTCACATGCGACCGAAAAACAGGTAGAAAAAAGGCTTTAACAGCTCAAGAAAAACTACCTGAGCTGATTTTTCCCGGTCATTAGCATCACCTAACCCACCGCCGCTGCCGTGGGAGGTGCCGGCACACCAAGCAGCACCGCCGCCCCCCGCGCCAGCAGCCCTCGCCCCGCCGCCCCCCCCCCCCCCCCCGCCAGCATCGCCACTGGTTTTCCAAAAATTAAACCAACCCAACCCACCGTAGGCGAGGCCGCAGAGGGTTTCGCAGAGGCCGGAGAGGAGCAGTGTTGGAAACTTACTGTAGAAAATTGGCCGTTCGGCTCCGGCTCCTTGTCCCTACTGGTGGGAAAGTCTATAAATCTCTAATAAAGAAAAAAAAAAAACCCAACAAAAAAATCCCCTCCTATTTTATTCCTTGTCTCTCCCCCCCTCCAAAGGATTGCGAAACCAAGAGGGCAGCCGGGGCTTGGATCTGCAGCATTTCTGAGTTCCTACGGAGTCTGGGCTCCCTGCCACCAGCAACAGCGGCTCTGGGGGTGTGGAAAAAGGGAGGAAAAAAAAAAAAAAAAGAAGAAGAGGAGAAAAAAAATTAGGGAAGAAAAAAAAAAAAAAAAGAGTCCTGTTTATTTTGGGGGATGAGAGAGAAAACTTGCAATGCACAAACCGGGGGGGGACGGGGAGCGTGGCTCTGGCATTCCTGCAGGCACCGCGCACTTTGGAAGAGAAAAGACTTTTGGTTAAAAAGCCTGGATTTTGGGTGGGAATACCGAGCTCGCAGAGGATGCTCTTTCCTGGGGTGCACACAGGCGCCGAGCGATCTCCTATACAGGGAGCGCAGCACCTCCCGGGGCAGATGGACCCACCCCGGGGAGCACCCATGGGTGCTAATGGTGGCTCTGTCCTGTCCTGACGCGTCCCCCCCGGTCGCAGTAAGGGGAATTACCGAAGACAGGCTGGAAGAAAAGCCTGTTCCAGCCGTGACCCAGATTCCCCTCCAGCCTGATCCCTCACTGAAGTCATAATCCTTGGAGGGCTTCTGGTCCTTTTTTTTTTTTTTTTTAAATACATCCCTGCACATTGCCATGGCGACGAGGGTGATGCTATAATTTCAGCATTATAGACTTCAGCGCGAGAACAGGAGGGAGAAGGTGGCTGAAATATGGACGAGCTGCACTGGTAATGTATTTAGGGAAAAAGAATAAAAAAAAAAAAAAAAGAAAGAAAGAACCAAGGCGACACCTTGGCTTCAGTAGCAGAGGCTGGAGGAGCAGAGCTGAGCCGCAGCTGAAGAGACGCAGGGGACGGGGCTCAGCTCCTGCCCCTGGGCCAGGGTACCCGCTTTTGGGCATCGTTTGGGCAGCAGCATCCCTGGGCATGGATGCTCCAGACGCCGCAGGGTTTTGGAGGATGCAGATTGCCACCCTGCCAGGACAAAGTGACAAGTCCTAAACTCCCAGGCAGGCCTTGCAGTAGCCGAGGCAGACCCGAGCAGGAACATCCTATTTTGGGGTGGCCTTACCTCTGCCCACCACGGCTCAGCAGCCCGCCGGTGACAAAACCAATCAACTTTGCAAAGAAACAGCTCCAAAAGAGCTGCCCAGCCCTTGTTTACCTTTATTTTTCACCACTTTTCCTTTCCACCTTGCTCTGCCCATGTCAGCTCCCAGTGGCATCCCATCGCCAATGGGATGTGGGAGTCCCCGAGCTCCCGTCCAGCTCCCGACAGGAGAAAAACGCACCGCTCCTCTGTGTTTTTGCAAGGCCATGAGATACCTCTGGGTGCTCTTAGCATCACGCTATCACGGTTCGGCCCCAAAGAGCCCCTGGGCTGGTGTCAGCGAGTTTTCAGACTGGAAGGCGACCTGTGAGCCCGCAGGAAGGATGAACCAGGACCCAAGCCAGAGCCCCAAGGGCTTCAGCCCCCCCCCCCCCCCCCAAATCCCAAGAGCCTCAAGCTCTCCTGCAAGCACAGGAATAGGAAAATTGCACGAGCAGGAGCCAAACCAGTCGTAACCGCGTTTCCATCCCCTCCCCTGCGCCCCTTCCCGCCCCATCGCCAGGCACTGAACCGGCACCCGCCGTGACGAAAAATTTCCGAAAGACGCACAAATAAAAATAAGATCGTACACAAACACCTCTGCCTAAACACAGCCCGATGGCCCGTGACCCTCACCACGAGGGAGACAGGCTGCCAGCGGGCTCACGGGGTCCCAAAGGAAGCCAGAAAGCCCCGAGGGACACCTCGCCCCACGCCACGCTCGCCCACGCACCCTTCCAGAGCGCGGCTGCAAACGGGGAGGTGAGAAAAAAGGCGCTCCGGTCTGGTGCACGGCACCTGGCACAGCGTCCAGCACTGCTCCAGCCGTGCACCCTGCACCCCTCGGCTTCTCTCTCCGTGAGAAAGACCCCCGACGGCAAAACCCGGGTGGCCGGCATTGGGGGGGGGATGTGGAAATCACCATCGGTCCTGTGCCGGAGCCATGGTACCTGGACACAGCTCAGAAAGGCAGCTTAAAGCGGGGATCCTCAGAAGGCGGCGTGATGCTGGGACAAAAGGGTCTCCCGAGCCCACAAATGCTTGGGGGGGGGGGGGAAAGAAAAAAGAATTACAGCCCATCATTGCAAAAATAGGAAATCCACGTGCGGGGCAGCGGGTGCTGCACACCAGCCACGGAACCCCACGCTGGGGCTCGCAAGGCTCCTCGGTGCAAAAAAACGCTTGTATAACCTCAGGGAAAAAAAAAAAAAAAAAATAAATGCAGAGCATTTTGTTTCAGTCCCCAGAGGGGAGCCAAACCCCCAAACCGCCAGCTTTAGCGTCCAACCTGTCAGCCCTTGAGCCATCAGCCTTGCTTTTAGCAGTGCCCCGAGCTCCATATTTAGCCTCAAAGGTATTTATCTTTGAGCAGCTAAAAACAAAGCTGCATTTGCATAACAAAAAGACCCCGTTTGCTCGGTACATGTTGTAGCATCGCGGGGAGAAGGCATGCAAAGCAGCCCTCCTCCCTCGCCAAGCAGAAGGCACTGAAGGTCACCCGAGCGGATGCTGAGCTCGCGGTGGCTGGTCCTCTCCGCTGGAAAGGACAAGGCAAGAACATCTTCCCTTACGGGAAGCCTCTTCCTGACCTTCCCACTTACATCTCGTCCAGCTGGAGCAGCCCTCTCCGGCGTAAAGGCAGGCGTGAAATTCTGCTTGCTAAAGCACACGCTCCCGTCTGGCCTTAAATCTCAAAGATCAGAGGGCAATTAACAGGTTTTTTCCAAACTCTCTTGATTTGCAACCGGAGCCGGTCTCACCGTTTCCTCTCCTGGGTGCCAGCGGCCGGCCGGAGCGAGGACACGTGGCTTCGTCCCCCCCTCGGGAGCAGCGTCTGCGAGGGAGCAGGGCGGCGAGGAACCTGACCCTTGGCAGGGTGCAGCGAGGTGCTGCGGCTCAGCCGGGCGCGGTGAGCCTTTCCCCAGCCGCGCTCCTTCGGAGGAGGGAGAGGTTGGCCCAAAGGTGGCTCCCACGACACCTGGGGACCCCGGGAGCACCCAGGATGTCACCCCCACCCAGGGCCCCCACCCTCCCGCAGGAGCAGGCGGAAGATACAGCAGCTCTGTGCTCACCCGTCCAACACGCCGGGTCGGCACCCGCTGCCGCACCTGAGGCTCAACCCGGCACCTACGTCATTGTTTTGGGACAAAGTCCCTTCGTGAACCGGCGCCACCCAACTCCCCATCTCCTCCTTATCTCGCACCGGCGCGCACCGCCGCGGCACCGCGCTGCTTACTGAAACCCCTTTTGCCCCGCCACCCCCACGGCTCGATTAAAGCTCAACCGTACCAAAAACCGAGGGGGATCACACCGAACCCCAAAAAGCACCGGTGTGCCCAACGCCGTCCCAAAAGACAGATGCTCGCCTCTCCCTCTGCAATAAAATGCCAGCTCTGGGGAAAGGATTGATGGAGGGAGCAAGAAGCAGCATACCAGCCACCAGCTGCCGCGGGAAGAGGCTTGGCTGCCTTCGCCACCAGCATCCTGCTCCAACCATTTGTTCTGCTTCTATTTTAGAAAGCGATGGGGCTCGGCGCTACGCGGCTCCCAACCTCCCCACCGCCGAGCGAGGCGACAGATTTCTGCAAAGAGGTAGCGCCGGCTCCGCTCCCCATCTTGGCAGCGGCATCCGCGCAGGGCCGGGGATATTTTTGAACGAGCGAGTCGAGAGGTGCTAGTTTTCCCGGCGGCTCGTTGCCGGCGCGTGGGAAGGACGGCCGTGCCGAGTCAGGGAAGGTTGGGGATGGATCCGTGATTGATCCCTGTGCTTAAAACCCAGGAGATGGGGCGTTGAGTCCTCACAAGCTGCGCAGAGCGAGATGTCCAGTGGTGCATCGAGCTCTCTGGGAGAGCATCACCCAAAAGAAGAGGCTGGAGAGCAGCCTGGCTCCTGCTGCATCCCAACCCCGCAGCCCTGAGCCCTTCCCGGGAGCCCCCACGCCGGTCCATGCACTCGGAGGAGAGCCCGGCACGCACACGCTGTCTGCACGATCCCAAGTACTGCTCCTCACCGGAATACCAGACTGAAAACTGCCCCGAGCCCACGTCCGAGCAAGCCCTGCCTTCACCCAACTCTTCCACCCCGGTTCCCAGTTATCAAAATAAATTTGCTGCTATCACAGGGTTTTCGTAAGGGCAGAGATACGTCTCCAGGGAGCACGTGGTTTATCCCCCGGGATAACCGCGCCCGGAGGCACCTCCTCGCCTCTGCCATGACCTCCCCAGTGGTGTGAGCACCGGAGGAGACGCTCGGTGTCACACGCAAGCGCTTTGCTTTCCCCCATGGTTTTTCCAGCAAGCTCTCAACCGGTCCAAGCGCCGCATGCCGGGCTCTGCACCCGACAGCAGAACCAAAGTCAAAGCTCCCATCGGCAGAATTTTAAAGGGCAAAATTCCCCCACGCCACCCGGCAGGGAGAGGGTGTCAGCTGGCAGAGCCAGGCTCCGGCAACGCCGGGTTTTTAACAAGCTGCAGGTTCTTCAGCCACTCCAACCTGCCACCCCCTCGTCCAGCCGAGCGGCACCGGGGTCCCCTCCCAGGCAAGGTGACGCAGAGCCCCGAGATGCTGCGGGTGCCGCAGGACACCGCACCCTGGGGACAGCCACGGTCCCCAACCGCATGCGCTCGGATGAGATGGATTGCTCCTCCCAAGGCTGAAAGCTCGCTCGCACACCGGCGGGAAGCCTGCAGGTACCAGCTCCACGGGGACATTTATCAAGACAACGCACGACAGCTCAGACCCCACCTATGGTTATGCAAACACACAGCCCCTCTCTGCCTCCGTACCGCCTCAAGATTGGTAAAAAACCCACTCATTTCTTTGCAGCCCCAAGCTTTGCAAGAAGGTCCTCTCCCACGGATGCCACCACGGAGCAGGAGCCCCCAACCCTGGAGCCCGCTCCTGGCCATTCCCTGCCGCAGCCCCTAATCACGCTGTTTTATCTCCTGCTCCCAGGAGAAGATGCTCTCGCCGGAGACCACCGCGGCCTGGGGCTGAGGGACAGGACGGTCTCGGTGACTGCACTCGTGGAAAAGAAAAAGGCTGGCCGGTCAAAATAACTCGTCCACATTTTTTTTTTTAAAATGTTTTTCTTCCCTGTCAGTGGAAACTCCTGCTACGGCACCATGTCTCAAGGTTACTGCTTGGGGTGGGGGAGGATTTCAGGTTTTACAACCGAAAAATTCCAGACAGAAACCCAGAAACATTGCCAGCTTTTTACTAAACAGAAGTCCTTCATCCAATTTATTTAATTTAACTTATTTTAAGCTTGATGCAGCAGGTTTGAAGCAAACCCTGTTTTTTCAGCCCCCAAAATTTTGACCGCTTTGATAGAAAACACTCACTGATGCCGTGAACATTTTTTTTTTTTTTTTTTTTTTGAGGAAAACCAAACCAAACCAATCTGACCCCACATATTTTCCCCACCTGCATGACATGGGATGTGTTCCTGGGTATTTCTTTCAGCGGCGCCTAGCAATTTTTCCCTGAAGTCTTCCAATAATTGGAAAGGAAAAATTCTCTTTTTAAAAAAAAAAAAAAAAATCAAAAAAAAAATCAAAAAACGTTTCATCTTCAAAATAAGGGGGGAAAAAAAAAAAAGATGCTTTCCAAAAGGATGGCGAAAAGTCACATTGTTCCAAAAGGCACTTTCATTTAAAAAGGAAGATGAAAACTTTCAACCAGGGCTATTTATAACCACGGCTTATATCCATCAATAACACATTCCGCCCTGCATCCTCCTGGGCAGGTAACACCCTGCCGACAGCCCCCAGCACCCTGCCACGGGGTGCAGGATCCGGCCTCGCAGGCGATGCAAATAATCCCCCCTATTGCAGGAGGAGGAGGAGGAGGAAGAATCCCTTTGCTGCCTTCCCAGACGAGCCTACAAGAGGTAACCCCTTTGCAGCCCCGGGGTGGGCTCGGGTCAGGGACCCGGCCCCACGGGCGGGTGCTGCCTCCCAAATCTCTTTACTATTTTTTTGGGGCTGGGAAAAAAAAATAAATAAAAATAAAAATAAAAAAAATTCGGGAGCCGCGGCTTTGCCCTGCCTCCTTCCAAAAAAAGGCTGATGCGGCAGCAGTGCTGCAGCGGGAGGTCGCCCTTCCCCACGGCACCCGGTCCCCCACCCGTGCCCCGAGCATCCCAGCTGGGGGGGCGATCGGAGGCACCTCCTCCTGGAAGCGGTTTTGGGTTTGCGCCGGACGCTTGCTGGAAGCTGTTTGAAGTTCTGGAAAGAGAAACGATTCCTCCTCCTCTTCCTCCCTGCCCAGAAATAGGTCATTTAATTACCACCTTTCCAACCCCAAAACAACACTGACTCAAGGCAGGAGGTGGGAACGCTTCAACCCCGCGCCGGCTCATGCCCAGCAGCAGCCCGAAGACACCGCGGCACGGCTTTGACCTTGAGACGTTCGCCTTGGCAGGACCCAGGCGTCGGGGCAATGCCAGCGCGGATGGCGAGGACTCAGCTCCCCCCTTCTGGATTTCAATTAGTGCTGTTCAATTAAAGCCAAGGAGGGTCGGGGACGTGGGTGCTGCTGAGGCCCCCTCCACGCACAGCCACCGGGCACGGCCGTGCGCCAGCTCCAGGAAAACCAACAGCTAATTGCACGTTGGGAAATAATACGTGTCCTGCTCGGCACGGAGGGAAACGTGTGGCCCCGGCGCGGTTGGGTCCGGCTGCTTCAGGATGGGACACCGCGGTGGCTCCTGGGTGGTGGCCGGAGCCTGACACATCCCAGCATGGGCATCATCCTGCTCTACCAGCTCGAAATCACCGCGCACACCAAGGCACTCGCCCCGGCACCGCTCCTGCCCATTCGGGCTTTGCTTTCGGCAGGCAGGGGAGCAGCGACACCGCTTGCCCGTTCCCACGGGGACTGGAGTGGCACGAAGCTGTTAAAAGCCCCACTGGGTGCCACGGCAGCACCCAGCATCAGGAACGGACCCCGGCGGCTGCTCCGGCATCCCAGCGCTCAACCGCAGCCGGGGCATCTCACCGCGACCAGACCCCTCCAGGCAACGCAGACCCTGGCAGCGAGGAGCCCCGACACTATCGCATGCACCTCATCTCATCTATACCTACCGCCCTGCCTTTATATAGGGGAAGAGGCTCACCTATAGCTCGGGAGAGAGCGGTCGGGGAATTGGGGAGCAGCTGCTGCATCGCCCCAGCCTTGGCGCGAACCACGTGAAAACGGGCCGAGCTTCCCCGAAAAACTCTCCCCATGGAGCTCAGAGGCCCTACTCCCCCCATCCTTTTAGCCACCATTTAAGAGAAAGGAAACGTACAGCCCACCCCCCCCAAAATAAATCGCTCCGAATTGATTTCCCGTCTATTTAACAAGTCCTCGCTCCACGTGGGCACTTTTTTTTTTTTTTTTTTGTAATTTTTTTAAAGGATGCAAGCTCTTGTCCGTTTTTGAAGCGGTGGGGAGCTACAGCAGGGAGACACCAGGAGCGAGGGAAAAGGAAAAATTAAAGAAAAACCACAAGCAAACCAAACTGGAGTGCAAGATGAAAAGCGACAGATCTGTGGA
This sequence comes from Gymnogyps californianus, assembly GCF_018139145.2. NCBI lineage: Eukaryota > Metazoa > Chordata > Aves > Accipitriformes > Cathartidae > Gymnogyps > Gymnogyps californianus. The sequence goes on along the minus strand of NC_059499.1, from coordinate 757,294 downwards.
GGTAGAGCTGCTGGCAGGCAGACGGCTAGATCCATCTTGAAAGCAAAAGCAAACTGCTGCTCAAACAAGGCAGAGGGAAAAACCTAGAGGTCTTCCGGCGCTGCCTAAGCTCTGATCAAACAAAATGATTAACAAATTTCAGCTTTTTATTGAAAGCTTCTCTAATTAGAGGAAAAAAGAAAAAAAAAAAAAAAAAACAAAAACGAAATCCCTGAGAGGCGCATCGGATGGTAAAGTAATAAATACCGTCTCGGGGAGGCGAGGGGCTGATGCATCCCATAGTCCTGCCGTCACAGGGAGGGTGAGCACGGCCGGGGGCACCCGGCTCCCACCCCGTGGCACCCGGCACCCGGCACGGCCGCGGGTTTCCGTGCCTCCCCTCCCTCCCCAACCCTCCTCCTCCTCCTCCTCCTCCACCTCCCTGCCCCTGCTCTGACTCACTTGCTTTTTGCTCACCGCGTCTGGCTCAGCGGCAGAGCCGTACCTTCCCGGGGGCAGGACTGTCATTTGCAATAGAGTCACCTCTGAACTCCGGACGGCTCAGCCTCTAGGAGCTGCCAAAATAGCTATAAAAATAAGAAAGAGTCCCTGGCCCGAGGAGCTCACCCTCCGAACAGATGGGACGGCTACAGGGCGAGGCAGAAGGGATATTTTTAGCTCTGGTTGCAGATGGGGAAGTCCGGCACGGCGTCTACATGGCAGCCCCCGCCGCTGCCCACGCTAGCTCACCACGGCCCCGCTCGGGCCACCTCTGTGTGCGCTCCCAGGTATTAACGGGATTTAACGGGATGCTGTCTGCTCACTTCCCAAGCCTCGGGCACCGCCTGGCCAGGGCTGGCACACACCGCCGCAGCTCTGCACAGCATCTCTGCCGGCACCGGGCTGCCAGGAGCACCCGCGGGGTTGCAGCGGTCCGGCGAAGCGGGGGCAACGCCGGCGACACACATCCCTCTCCCTCTTTCCCCTCCATTCCCAAACAAGCCACCGCAAAACGGCTGCGGCCCTGCAATCCGTCGCGGCGGGGGGACGCCACGCAGCATCCCGTGGCAGGTCCCTCCCGGCACGCTCCGAGCAATGCCGACCTGACCCGGGGGAAAGCAATTTCTACCCCTCACCACTGATGATTTTTTAGATTTAAATGCCTCGCCCAGGGTCACAGTGGCAGAGCCCGTAACTGAGCCCTCCCAGTCCTTTGGGATGAGCCGGGCGGCATCACCATCACCCCCCACCCTCGCTTTCATCCTTCTTCCGCGAGCCGGGGCCTGCACCGGCATCGACACCTCCCTGCCAGGGGCGGCTCCCGGCACGCGCCAGCACCGCGGCAGCTGGGTCCCGCTCCCGTACTTCTCGTCCGACACTTTGGGCTTTGCTCTCCTTCGCACGAAGCCGCCGTTAGAGCTGCCCTGGCAGCACGGAGGGACCTCGAAGTGGATGTGGCTCATGACCATATTTAGGCTCCTTTACGTTGCCAGAGTCGCAGTAAAGGGCTGCGGCGTTAAATGAGAATCAGACCCCACTTGTTTCACTTGGCAGCCTGGGAAAAATCCACCCCGGGCGACTCCGGCACCGTCCGTGCCTCCACCCTGCCCGCTCGGGGACAGGATAAAATAGCAACAGTCCTTTCCAGCTCCGTGGTTGCACTTCCCAAGCGGAGCCGAGAGCCCCACACCAGCGAGGAGGGGGGGATTAAACACATTAAACATCACCCCACCCCCAAGAGCAACACCAAAGCGTGGGGAAGTAAAGGGACTTGCCCAAGGTCACCCACTGACAAAGCCGGCACTTCCCAAGGTCCCCAGAGCCCCCCAGCAGGACCGAGCACATGCAGGGACGTGACCGCCCGGCACGAGGAGCCCCTGAGCCGGTTTGTGCCGGGGGGCAGCCGGGGCAGGAGTGGAAGCGCCGAGCCACCAGATGCGGGAGCTAATGCCCCTTCAACAAGAGCACGTTAAATCCCTGCCGTGGCGGAGGCGACGGCGCTTTTCCACCGCCCTGGCAGCACCGGCGAAACCCGAGCAGCGGCCCCCGCCGCTCCGGGGACATCGGCCACCTGCTCCGAGCCGAGCACAAGTGTGGATGCCTCAGCCTGGCAAAGCCACGACAACTGCAGGGGCTGAAGGGCAAGGTTGGGGGGGGGACGGGACGAAAGGAGAAGCCATGAGGCCCATCCAGAGGTCCGTGACCTTCAGGAGCCCACAGGCAGCAATCCTGAGGGCAGGGCAGGCAGCTCACTTTGAGCTCCCAAGGGACACAGGCAGCCCCAGCGCTCCCCAGGCCAGGGCCACCAGCACTGAATCGGCCCAGGGAAAGAAAGAAAATACCCAGAATAAACCTTACCTACCCCCAAAACCCGCAGCCCCTCGCCTGGATGAGGGGAGGCAGCTGCCGCAGCATCCCCATCGCACCGAGTCCGGCACAGCCCCGTCCCCATCGGCAGCGAGGTTTCAGACTGGGTGTCCTGGGACAGTGGTTTAAAAGCACCCACCTTAGCAGAGCAACACCAGCCCAAAAATCCACATGGGGCCACGAACTGCAGGAGAAGATGCTTTGGAGGGGCAGGATCAGGCCTTCCCCGGTGCGGCGGGGGGGCAGGCAGAGGCGCTGTGCTGAAGCACTGCCCTGGGAGGAGGCGCTGGGGGAACTGGCACCAGCTGTGCTCCACTTACTGGTGTCTGCCTCCCTGCCCAGACCCCTGCCTGCAGGTGGGGGGGGGGAGGGAGGGAGGTCAGCGGCCAAAAACACGTGGCAGCTCCCAACAGCCGGGGAGGACGAGGAGGGGGGGACACCCCAGCTCGTGGCCGTGCAGAGCCGTGGGGTGCCACGGGGCTCCCGGGGTGCAGAGGGAAAGAGCCGTGTGTGTGTGTGTGTGCACACGCGTGTGTCTCGCTGGGTGCGTGCTGCTCTTGTGCGCAAGGTGGGGGGGGGGGGGCAGGGAGGGGAGAGAAAATAAATAAAAAAATAAAAGCCAACAACAAAGCCAAGGGGGCGAGCTGTTGGGAAGGAGATAAGCCGCTGGCAAACAGGCGTTACAGATGCTAAACAGCACCCAGATGCCAGGGCGCCCTGTCCACCGCATCCCTCCCCCGGCACCGCATGGCCCCTCGCCGCCTCGTACCGCCAAACCGAGGAAACACTCAACGTCCCGGGGAGGCCGCGGTGGCGGTACCGGGGGCTTTGCCCCCCCACCACGGCACCTCGCTCTGGCCACTGTCAAATGGCAGCCGCGGCGCTGTGCCTCCACCGCCGCTGCCACCGGCCCGGAGGAACAAACAATCACAGCTGTCAGCTCCGGAGCCGGCACCCGGCCAAGTCATTGAAGCTCCAGGACTCGATTTACCACCGGCTCTCCGAAAAGCTGCTCTTGCCAATCAAACCACAGCCCCCCACCGGCACCCCGAGCCTCGCTGGCGGCCTCCACCACCGGTACTTCGCCCCACAGCACCCTTATCATCACCCCATGCCCCACTGGGGAGAGTACGCCCCCACCCCCCGAAAGCTGCTGGGCCCCACTTCTCCCTCGGTCCTGCGAGGCCACTCCGGGTCCTGCTCCGAGGTGGCCGCGGTGTCACGGCTGGGCATGGGGACTGTCACCATGATGGTCCCACGGGGATGCAACCCCTCCGGCACTGCCCCAGACTGGGATGAGCAGCCCCCAGTGCCTGCCCCCACCCCATCAGCAGCACCCAGCAGGCAGAGGCACCCATCCCCTTGCGTCGCACCCTGCACCCACATCCCACCCGCGTCCCCCCTCCCCATCCCACCCCTCTCACCTGTCCCCGCAGCGCCCAGGCCGAGGTGACACTTCTTCCCCTTCCTCCCTCTCCCTCCTTCACCTCTGCACCATTTTGGTGACGGTTTGTTTTGAAGCGGCGGCGGGGGGGGGGGGGAAGGGGGGTGGCGGGGGGGGGGAAGGATGTGCTCTCCGCCCCCGCCGGCTGCGCGCTCCGCGCTCCGGCCGCGCTCCGCCGCCCATCCCCGCCGCCTCGGGGCGGCACCGCGCAGCGGGGAGAGGGGGGGCACGACACACACACATACACACGGGCTACCAGAGGGCCCCCCCCCCCGCCCCGCACCAGAAACACACACAGACGGAGCTCCTCGCCCTCCCAAAGGCGGGCGGCACGGCCCGGGGCAGGGGGAAGGGGGGGGGAGCCGCCGTTCTCGGAAGTAACGCCAGAATCGCAAAGACGTTAAAAAAAAAAAAAAAAAAAAGAAAATTAATGGAAAAAAAAAATTAAAAAAAAAAAAACCACCAAACCCAACCCAACGTTATAAAAATAAAAGCGCGAGAGAAGAGGACGGGGACCCACCTCTAGCGGGGCGCGGAGCCCAGCCGCCTCCCGGCGCTGCGGCGGAGCCGGCGGGGAGCGACCATCGCCGGGGCCGGCCCAGCCCAGCGTCAGGACGCGGCGCGGCGCAGGGCGCGGGCGGCGGCGCGGGCAGCCAATGGCCGCGGCGGCGCGGAGGAAGCGGAGCGGGGCCGGGGGCAGAGCCGGGGCCGGCGGGGGGGGGGGGGGGGGCACAGCCGGGGGCCGGGGGGGGGAAGAGCCTGGGGCTGAGGGGGGGGGGGGGGAAGAGCCGCGACACCCACCCCCCCCCCCCCCAGCTCCCGCTCGCGGAGGTCTGGCCCCACTCGTGTCGGTGCTTCCCCACGGAGGTCTGGCCCCACTCGTCAGTGCTTCCCCACGGAGGTCTGGCCCCGCTCGTATCAGTGCTTCCCCACGGAGGTCTGGCCCCACTCGTCAGTGCTTCCCCACGGAGGTCTGGCCCCACTCGTGTCAGTGCTTCCCCACGGAGGTCTGGCCCCACTCGTCAGTGCTTCCCCACGGAGGTCTGGCCCCACTCGTGTCGGTGCTTCCCCACGGAGGTCTGGCCCCACTCGTGTCACTGCTTCCCCACGGAGGTCTGGCCCAACTCGTCAGTGCTTCCCCACGGAGGTCTGGCCCCGCTCGTGTCGGTGCTTCCCCACGGAGGTCTGGCCCCGCTCGTGTCGGCGCTTCCCCACGGAGGTCTGGCCCCACTCGTGTCGGCGCTTCCCCACGGAGGTCTGGCCTCGCTTGTGTCGGTGCTTCCCCACGGAGGTCTGGCCCCGCTTGTGTCGGTGCTTCCCCACGGAGGTCTGGCCCCACTCGTCAGTGCTTCCCCACGGAGGTCTGGCCCCACTCGTGTCAGTGCTTCCCCACGGAGGTCTGGCCCCACTCGTCAGTGCTTCCCCACGGAGGTCTGGCCCCACTCGTGTCAGTGCTTCCCCACGGAGGTCTGGCCCCACTCGTGTCGGTGCTTCCCCACGGAGGTCTGGCCCAACTCGTCAGTGCTTCCCCACGGAGGTCTGGCCCCACTCGCGTCGGTGCTTCCCCACGGAGGTCTGGCCCCGCTCGTGTCGGTGCTTCCCCACGGAGGTCTGGCCCCGCTCGTGTCAGTGCTTCCCCACGGAGGTCTGGCCCCACTCGTGTCGGTGCTTCCCCACGGAGGTCTGGCCCCGCTCGTGTCGGTGCTTCCCCACGGAGGTCTGGCCTCGCTTGTGTCGGTGCTTCCCCACGGAGGTCTGGCCCCGCTTGTGTCGGTGCTTCCCCACGGAGGTCTGGCCCCACTCGTCAGTGCTTCCCCACGGAGGTCTGGCCCCACTCGTGTCAGTGCTTCCCCACGGAGGTCTGGCCCCGCTCGTGTTGGTGCTTCCCCACGGAGGTCTGGCCCCACTCGTGTCACTGCTTCCCCACGGAGGTCTGGCCCCGCTCGTGTCACTGCTTCCCCACGGAGGTCTGGCCCCATTTGTGTCACTGCTTCCCCACGGAGGTCTGGCCCCACTCGTGTCACTGCTTCCCCACAGAGGTCTGGCCCCACTCGTCAGCGCTTCCCCACGGAGGTCTGGCCCCACTCGTGTCAGCGCTTCCCCACGGAGGTCTGGCCCCACTCGTGTCGGCGCTTCCCCACGGAGGTCTGGCCCCGCTCGTGTCACTGCTTCCCACGGAGGTCTGGCCCCACTCATGTCAGTGCTTCCCCACAGCAGGAGGATGTGGGCTCCCTCAGCCCCCCTGTGCAGCCCACCCCCGGGGTGATGGGGGGGCGGGGGGGGGGAAGGTGGGTTTTGCCCGGAGCTCCCGTGGGGGGGATGAGGCTCAGGGGAGTGGGGTCGGTGGGGTTTGAGTGTCGCCATCCCGGCACCGAACCGCAGGGTCCTGGCGCATGTCCCTAAAAGCCACGCTGGGACACGTTAGTCACCCCTCGCCCCGGTGAAAGGGCCGGTTCTGCGGTAGGGGCGCTGGATCCGGTGCTCGGAGACAGCGAAAGGTCCCGGGTCAGTGTCCGGCGCCAGCACAGACCCCTCGTGGGTACAACACAGCCCGGCTTGCCCCGATCCGGGCCGCCCCGTGCCACGGGGATGCTCTCGCCTCCTGCATCTCCAACACACGGGGCTCCCGCAGGACATGGGTGCGAAGCTGGCCCTGCCCCAGCCCTTCCCCGCAGCACCAAGTCCTCAGGGTCGGGAACACACGGCCGAGCACATGCCACCGGCACCGACCGGCCGCGGCAAAGGGCTTCCTGCGCTCCTTGGCTGCAGGGCCGCAACGCCCAGGCCCAGCTCCAAGCCGGGGCATTACGTTCCCTCTCGTCCAGCTCCTCCTGTAGCTTCAACGCGGATAAATTGCTCTGTGGTTACCCTCAAGAAACCCAACCTGTTGAACAATGACTCCCACTGCAGCACTCGCTCTGCGCCAGGACTGTTTGGGGCTGTGGGATTGGGGCAGGACTCTTGATTTTTAGGGGGTTGGGGACCTGGTGCCGTCTCCGTCTCGCCGCCTTGTCTGGTGCCGTGCATCCGCAGCGTCGGGGCAGCGCTGGCAGCGAATGCCGGCAGCCTCGGGGCTGGGGATGCGGATGGGGCCGGTGGCTGGAAGGATGCAGACCTCCTGCCTGCACCCCTGGGTTCGCACCAAGGGCCATGGCAGGTGCTGGTTCTCCCACCGGATGAGCTCTCCCGCCGCCGAGCGCTGGCCGGAGAAGTGCCGTATGGCACGGCTGGGGCTCGGCGCGGGCTCAGCGTGGGGCACAGGCTTTCCTTTCCCAGGGACGCACGTGGCATGGCGGGCCTGAGCGGGCTCCCACGTGCCACGGAAAGCAGTAAAAATAAAAATCAAGCTGGCATGGGACTGCGCCTGGTGGAAGCAAGCTCGTGCCAGGGGTCGGAGCCTCCATGGGAGATGTTTCGTGGGTCCCCCCGACCGGCAAACGTGCAGCCCACCTTCCCACACAGGCGGCGTGGAGCCGGCACAAGTCCGGCAGGAGTCTGACGCCCCAGAAGACAGGGATGCTGAGTGATGACTGTGGCACGCACAAGGCCACTGGCCCAGCACGAGGGGGCTGGGGACCAGTGACAAGGATGTCCCAGCCCCGTTGGGTCACATCCAGCTGGAGCACCGAGAATATGGGCACTCCCAATGTCCCTGGAGCACAAAAACAGCCGCAGGGGAGTTGCCGGGGATGGGGGAGCAGAGCCAGCCACTGCATTTTTACCAAGACGATGCCTGTAGCCATTAACCATCACCCATCTCGCAGCAGCAGACGGTCCCCCTGTGCCGGCCTCCTGGCTCCCCCGCGGCACAAGGTGCCGTACAAACCCAAAAACCCCAATTACCTCCCCAAAAGCCTGGGCTGATGTGGGAGTCTGGGGCTGGGGTGTGCTCCCGTTGGGGCTGTTCATCACAGCCAGCTCTTCCTTGAGCCTTGTCCCAGGCCGGGAGGGCAGGAAGAGGTTCCCTGATGCCGGTGACTCAGCCGAGGGGGACGTTTTGCAACACGCTGGGTGTGGGAGGAGGCTCCTGGTGCGTGGAAAGTAGGCGGCAAATTATCCGAGGTGTGCGGTGAGCGCACGGCTCGGGAAGGCTCACAGGCAGGGAGCAAACGCTGCAGGGAAAGCCGGGGAGCGAGCGGACCTGCAGCCCAGAGCTGGGGAAAGGGGTCCCGCTCTGGGGCTCCCACGGGGACAGCGGATGCTCGGGGCCGGGATGGCGGTGCGGCCGCAGCCGGCCACTCCGGGATGGGCATTCTCGGGGTCTGGTGCATGCACCCCATGCCGGAGCACGGCCCCTGCACTTTTCCCCGCATTAATCTGGGACAAACTAAGCAAAGCTCCAAATATCTCTGTTAGGGCGAGAGATAAGACGTGCTCGATGGAGAGGCCGGATCCGACCCGAGCATCACCGGTGGCATGGGCACCTCCGCCGTTGTCACCCCTCCAACTCAGTGACACAGTTTCCTGCTGGCTCCTTCTCCCATCACAATACATATTTCTAGTGGACTTTTCGGTGTGTTTTGGCTTTTTGGGGCTGTTTGTTGTCAGTTATTTTATTATATTTATTGTTAGAAATAGGGCTATTTTTAGCGCCCTGTTGGTTTAGATAGAGATGGGATTAGTCATCTCACCAAGAGCTGTTTGCAGTCTCTCCTCAAGGATTCTCTGGCGTTTGTTTTCCAATCAACTGAGATCATGTATCCAAAGAAATAAAAAATAAAAATAGTTGTAATAATGCGCAGCAGCCAAGCTCCGGTGCCTCTCTGTGAGCTATGGGGTGGAAACGAGGGAAGGATCCAACCCAGGATATTTATGAGACGAAGACGAGAACATTACTATGAACCTCAAAGTATTTTGGAAAGTCAGTTTGAGCTGTATTTTTTTTTTTTTTTTTTCTCTTGGGAACCAAATGCTGAGTAACTCCCTTCCCACACCAGGCTGATGGCTTCGTACAGCTGGTACGCAGCCTCTTGACAGTGGAAATTGCTTTCCCTTGCCCTATGCCAGCGGGTAGGAGGCAGGACTCCTGGGTCTTCCAAGATATGCAGCCACCTACACCCTCAGGCTATTAAAAAGAAAAAGAAAAAAAAAAAAAAAAAGACACCCAAAAACCTAAAGTGGGAAAAACATTCGCTCCTTTCCTGCACGGGGAGGATGGGAGAGGAGCCGGTTGAGGGCTGGTTTCAAAGCCAAGAGGCCGAGAGCCGCGTCCCGTGCCGCGGAGCAGCATCTCTACCCTCCTTGCCGTGACTTTTGGTCTCTCTCTGCCGCTGTTCCTCCCTCTGAGCCGAGCAGGAGCAGAGCTCCCACGCTGGTTTTGGAGACCAGTTTGGCTCTTAAAAAGATCGGAGTCAGATGCGGCGAGGAATCAAAGTCTGCGGCTCATCTCATCACTCGCTGGCGTGGAAGTGCTGCCGCCAGCTCATCACCCGGCAATGCCGGCGCCCTTGGGATGCTGCAGAGCTTAAAGCGAGGGAGGGGGATGTGGGTCTCCTGCCAGCCCCACGTCAGCTGGACCCTGACCCCAGGGGTGGGTGGCAATGTCCTCGGCGGTGGCACAGCCTGCCTTTGCGGCCAGGGGAGCAAACACCGACCGGGGAGATGAGCTGGAGCTGTGCAGCGAGGTGCACTCACGGGGGTCAATCCAGGCTCTCCGGCCCCGAGCCGAGGGACAGCCCCGGTGACCCCCCGGGGTCCCTGCCAGCCCCGCTCCCCCGTGGCACCCGCGACCCTCCTGCCCACGGGGTGACGTGCCCAGGGCACGGTGCGGCGCAGAGGCTGGCACACTCGCTGCACACCCGACCCGCGGGGAGGACGAGGGTGGCACACGTGTGGTGACGAGGCCGGGGGGGGGGGGGGGGGGGGTAGTGCGGGTGGGGAGGAAGCGTCGTCTTCACGTGGCCCACCCCGGCCCCCCCCACGCCGCCCACCCCAGCACGGGCGCGCTGGAGGCGGATTATTTGCCCTCGCAGCTGGCGGAGGCCCCAGTGTTTGCTGGGGAGGGCGAGGCGGGGGGGGGGGGGGATCGTTGCATGGAGCGAAGCCGCCGGCGATGCTCCTAAGGGAACCTGCAAGGCTGGGTGCCGGGTCCCTCCTGCCCCGGCTGTGTACCCCCATCGGCCCCGCAGCCCCCTGCTCCCCGCAAACGGTCCCTTCCTCCCTGCCCCCCTTCCTCTCCAAGTCTAAATTCTCCCACAGCGTCCATTGACGTCCTGCCTGCGTCACCGTCTCCAGCACAACCAGACAGCACGTGGGAGAGGCAGGTTTAAAGCGGCAGGGCCCTGCGAGGGCTCCAGCTGCGCACCCCAGCAGCGGGGCCGCGCGGGCAGGGGGGTACGGGACCCCTGGGGGGGGGTGCTGCCCCCCCAAACCCTGCTGTACCCCCCCCACTCAAATTGCACCGAGGTCCCGGTGCAGCCAGGAGGTGTTTCCCGGTGTCACCCCAGCGTGAAGCAGAGGGGGAAGCAGCGCAGGTTGGGGTGAGACGAGGCTTTTTCTCTCCCATAGCAAGGCTTGCATGGGAGCGTGAAAACATTTTGCTTCCAGGTCCGTGCCTGCATCCTCCCTTCCTCCCCGCCGCTCTCCAAACCCACCCCAAATGGGGACCAGAAGCGCTGGCGGCCAGGGAAGGCAAGCTTGCATTAGACGTGCAAGCTCACAGACCCGGCTCCAAAAGCCGGAGCCAGACTCCTGGTGTTTTTTCCCGGCTGCCAGGCCCCGGGCCGGTCCTTGTGCCTTTACATCTGGGCTTTGCCTGTGCCCAAATTAAAGCGCAGCTCGGCTGGGTCCTAAGGGCTGGGAACGGGGTTTGCAGGCAGGGAAAGCGCCAGACCTCTGCAAGGGTGTGGGGTGCAGCGAGTTTCGCAAGGGCTCAGGTGTGGGGTGCAGCGAGTTTTGCAAGGGCTCAGCTGCCTTTCCCTGAAGCCCACTCATCGTTTCTGCTCCTGGATATTGTCTTACAGCTGCAGCGCTGCAGGACATCAACTTACCCCTGACTCAGGGCTTCGGGGTGGGTTGGGAGAGCAACCCCCCGGCCCTGAAACAGCCCTGCTTCCTCTCTGTGTCCACACTGCAACCCTGGGGGCTATTTTTGTCCCTTCCCTTCTATTTATTGTGCCAAAGCCATGTGCGGTCGGAGAACGCTGTGGTGTTTGCTTTATGATTGCTTCCTTCCCGCCCATAACCTTTTGCCTTCAAACGGGATTCGCCCCGATCCTCGACCCAAGGCCGGGAAGCCTGGGCAGCGTGCCACCGGCGCTGGCACCGCAAGGCTCTTGGGGGACAGAGATTCCTGGCTCTGACCCTAATTTTGATGCAAAGCTGAGTGCAAATGCGCTGCCCTTCAGCTCCCCAGGCACTTTCCCAGGGCACAAACTCGCAGCCCCAAACCTCCTCCCCTCCAGCATCCCCAGCCCCTGCTCGGTGCCGCTGGCAGCGCCGGCACTGCCGCGCTCGCAGCCAGACCTGTGAAATGCTCTGCTTTCGAAGGCAGACAGATGGGCGAGTGGGAACCATCGCGGCGAGGCCTCGAACGGGAGCCACCGCGAGAGAGGGGAACAAAAATTTCAAAAAAAAAAAAAAGCAAGTTGCAGAAGGCAGCCACCCTCAGCGTCCTGCCCAAAGTCCCACAGACCGTCTGCGGCCGAGAGAGGAACTGAGTCAGGGCCACCCCTTCGCGGCGGCCAGGCAGTGATAGCCCTGCGCAAGCGTCCCCGAGGCCAGCACCAGACCTGCCGCGGGGACGGCTCGTTCTCATCCTCTCCGACACTCCGCTCGGGGCACCGAGGCAAAGGGAGGGTGACCCCCTCCTGAGCCAGGCTACCAGGGCTGGCTGGAGGCTTGGACCAGCCTGGAGATCACCGGGCCACTGGCCTTGATAAATTTGGGGGGTGGGGTGGTGGGGGGTGGTAGGACCGCGCTGCTGTCTCAAAGCATCGCCTGAGCCTTGGGCCTGGGCACTGGTCAGGACCGTTTGCCGGCACCCCCGGCACGCTGCTGCCTTCACCCCTCCGCAGTATGGCGCGGTGTGGGATCTGCGCACCGCGGCTTATGCTCCATGGGGTGACCGCCGGGGCCAAATCCTGATGGGAAATGTCCAAAAGCTTCTGCAGGCAGCAAACCCAGCTGGGGCTGAGCTTAGCCCAGCCTGGACTTAGCTCAGCCCAAGCTGGTGGCAACTTTGCTGGTCTGCATTGGAGGTTTCCAACTAGCACAGCAGCAGTACCTGAGGCAGAGCGGGCACAGCAGAGCATCCCCCGGCTCCCGCTGCTGGGGGTTTTATCAGCAAGGGAGGTGTCTTTTAGCACCCCTGAGGGTTAAGCCCAGCATGCAGCTTATCAGCTAAGTGAGGCTGTGAAAACGTCTCTCTTGGAAGAAAAACACTGCGGAGCATCTTGCAATTTCAAATTAACTAGATCTCTCCTTTTTCTTCCAAAGCAGAAAACTGCAGCTACGCTCTCCCTTTTCTGGTGCACGCGGCGGCTGCAGCAGCCGGCGGGGTAGAGCTTCAGCAGGCTCCCCAAGCAAGTGCAGATCCTTCGTGTGTAGGAGTAGCTGCTGATTGGGAGCAGCCCAATTTCAAGGAACTCCCAAAAGTTACAAGCCTTAACGTCTTGCTGAATCAGAGTGCGAGATCCAGAGCAGCTCCGTGCTCTGCAGCCTGGAGAAAGGAAAGATCTGGGTTTCTGCAGCCAGGACCTCTTTGCTGTACATGCCGATCTCCATTCCCGTCCTGCAACCCTCCTTGAGACGCTATCTGCAATTCCTGCACGCATGCCTGGCCCTAATGAAAGGGCCCAGCACCTTCCCCATCGCCCAGCCAGTTAAACCTGCACAAACTGAGCCCAGCGCACACACACACAAAAAAAAAAAACCTCTCCTGGGTGAGGTCCTTATCACCCGTGAGTCAAAGCAGCCTCCCAGCCGTGGGTCCGACCCGTCTCAGCGCTGCTGAGCCTCGATGCGGATGGGATATGGCTGCGTGCCGCCGTGCTTTGCACCGTGAAAAAAGGCTGGAGCCCTCCCGGCCGTGGCCCTTGAGAGCGTGACCCCCTGCAAGGCAGCGGCCAGGCTGCCCTCGCTGCTGCTCACTTGATCCCATCTCCTCCCCGCCTAATCCGCGCTCCCCTCCCGGTATCCTCTCCTCCACTTTAATGCCAAACGTTGGCCGGCAGCCACTCGGCTCCGGAGGACGCCTTTTTTCCCGGTTATGCAACGCGCGGCTGAGCTGTTTGCCTTTCGCTGCGAGGGAGTTTTGGGAGGCCGGGCTGGGAACCCCATCTGGGGAGCGGGCAGGTCCTGGGGTGCCCCAAATGGGGACCGAGAGGCAGCAACGCTGGCTCCCTCCCTCCCTCGCTCTGCCCCTGGGGCTGCTATCCATTCCTAATTCTTTCCCCTTCTCCCCTTTCCAGGCATCCCAGCGCTCCCACGGGATCCAGCCCTGCTCCCTTTCCCCGTAGGCTCTCCCACACTGCAAGAAGAGCTTGCTGCAAGCTCGCGGCGTGCCCGGCGCGGCATCCCGGCTAACCCTGCCGTCTCACAGCCAGAATACTCCGAGTGGCGGTTGCAGCCCCGTTTCACATCGCTGTGCCCTGGGACTGCTTGACACCGAGTCCCATTTCGCTTCTCCCCACAGGACGGAGAAGCCCAAGCCCCCCTCAAAGAGACAGCATGGCCCGGTCCCGGTCCCGAGTCCCTGCACCCCAAGGGGCCGAGCCCCCCCCCCAGCCCAGGGCCTCCCCTTGCAGCCCTTTCCTGCGAGCAGAGGCTGAAGCAGCGCCTTCACCTTCCAGGCGATGGGCTTATCTGCTCCACCGCAGACCTGCTTTCATGCTGGAGAGCTTTGAAGATAAGTGAGGGCTTGGGAGAGCGAGTATTTAAGGCTCAAGCTGCCGCGTCTGGGGATGCTATTCCTGGGCTGCCATACACGGCAGCATCTGAACCACAGGCTGGGTGGTCGACCGTGCCACCGGCTTATTTTAGGCTAGATCTGGGGTGCCTGCTGCCGGTGCCCGGAGTGGAGGAGAAGCCTCCAAGCTACAACGCGGTGCCCAAACGGGTCCCTTCCTCGCTGCAGCCGAGGCTGCCGTGCCCTTCCAAAACCCACCATGACATAAAAAGCCTCTTCCAGGGAACAAAACTTCCCCGAGCCCTCGGCTGCTTCGGAGGGCATCCCGGCCACCCACCGCCGGACCCTTGCTCCCGAAACCCAGCAGCCTCCCCGCGCCCGGCCGGTGCCCACTGAGTCGTCGGGGGAAGGTTGGGACACAGAGGACATTTTGTTCCCTGCTCTCCCCTTAAATTATCCTGCCACATATAGTAGATCTCGGTGCTATTTTTAGGCCTTGCTTGTTTAATTATTGAGAAAGATTTTGAAGGATCTCTTGAAGGCGAAGAGATGAGCACCCGCGGGTGCTCACCAGATTTCTCTTCCCGCTGCTGCCCGCGGAGGCTGCTCAGCCCTGAAGCACCGGGCAGAGAGCGGGGCCCTAGTGGTTGCCATCCCCCTTTGCCGCACGAATCCTCCACCACCAGCTCCTGCCTGTGCTTCGTTTGCCTGCGGGGATGGCCGCGGCGATGGGGAGAGCGGGGTTGGGCTTTGAAACCGGTGGGTGAGCAACCCCTCTGCCATAACCACAGCAATAACCATCGCTTGCACCCCAGGAAAGCATCTCAGGGGCTGAAACGAGGGACAAACTCGGTCCCCAGAACCACGCTTTGCCAGCACAAGGGACCGTGTGCATGAGCCGTTGGAGCCGGGAAATGCTGGGTCCCAGCTAGCAAAAACCGGTGCAATCCCAGCGCCGGCTTCCACCAGGAATGGATGTGGCCCAGAATTCACCATTTTTATTTTTAACTAAACCGGCCACTTTTCTTGCTGAAAAATGACCTTATTCTCAGCTCACTGAGTGGAATCGCAATGGCAGGAGATTTTTTTTTTTAAACCGGTTCCTTTCATGTTTCCGCTTACAAAAAAAAAAGCCAAACAGAGGATGGCCTTTATTTGAGATTAAAGGGTTACGGTCAACTTGAAGTCTGCTGAGATTTCAGCAAAATAATACATAATGAAGTAAGAGCCAGATGATACTCAACTGGCATCAACTGCCGTGGCTTTATTATCTTCCCTTTTGCAACACCTATTCGTACCTGCCAGCAGCCTGGCCCAGGGACTTCAAGGAAAACATTGATTTACCCCAGTTGCTGGGCTCAGCCGGCCGGGATTAACTTCCACCAGCTGAGGAGATGGGCTGGTCAGGGTATCTATGATGCTGTCCATGTTTCCTACGGAAACAAGATATATATAATCATGTATTTGGTCTGTTCATCCTCCCCCCTCTCAACCATACTGGGTACAAAGGTAAAGAAAGATATTAATTTTAATAGTGGAGATATTAAAGTGCTACAGGTTGCATGAAAATAATTATCCTCTACCAGAGACCTCATACTCGCTCCGGGGAAGGATGGCGGGGTAACCCTGACTCTGTACTGGACGTCAGCCATGCCGCAGGGCGGATGCCCCAAGGCAGGGAGCATCTTTGGTCGGAACCCCGCAAAGCCCCCTCTGTCGTGGACCCCCCCCCCGCCTGCTTCCAGCCCCTGGTCGTGCACCGGGTCTGCCTCTCCCCAGGGAGGTCACCGAGTGATGCCACACTGCCAGGATGCTCCAAAAACTGGCCCAAACTAATTGCTGCAATTAAGGATGGGGTGATGAAGCCGGGCTGCAGGGCCTGGGATGGGGATCTCGAGGCAGAGCTGCTCCCGGGGCTGGAGCCGGGCTGGGCTGCTCCGGCAGGCGCAGGCAGGGGGGGGGCGAGTTGTCAGCCCCTGCTCCTTAACACCCTGACAAGCTTATAACTATTTCATTTGTTACACTGTGAACCTTTTTAAATTAATGAACATAAGGTTGTCACGGTTGCTGTGGCGACGACACGTTGCCGGGGCAACGGCAGCGATGCAGAGCCTGCGGAGTGTAATCAGGGGTCAGGCTAACGATGGAGCCAGGATGCATGTGGGGGCTGCGGGAAGGGGCAGCGAGCCCCGGTGCTCCCACCAGCCCGCTGCCCCCGCACCGCTCTCTGACCCCCGAAACCAGCACCGACGGCTGGGAAAACCATCATGGCAGCGCTTCCCTGCCACTGCAGCCCTGACCCCGGGGAGCAAAACTGCCTTGACACCCTCGATGGCTGCACAGCCCAAGGATGCACGTGCTCCGTGCGAGCCCGACCCCACTAACGGGGAAGACGGCCGACTCACAGACCCCATCCCACGGTCACACCGCCTCCCCTTTCCATCCTTCCCGGCCCCCATGGATCTGTCCGGGTCTCCGGCCCCCCACCCCGCAGCGGGGGGGCCACCCAGACCAAGGGTGGCTGAAGCAGAACAGACATGGCCGTGGGGCAAAACCGCACCTCCAGGTCCCCTCCCGAAGGGACACGAGGACAACGGGGTGGTTTGCAGGCGCTTTGGGAACAGCTCGCCCTTGCCTTGCTCTTCTCACCAGGCAGGGGCTGGGGCCAGGGACCGGGACGCCTCATCCCGCTGCCGCAGCCCTGTCCCGTCATCTCCCCACCCTGGCAGTTTGGCGGCTGCGTGTAATCCAGAGCAGCAGAGATTTTGCAGCCACAAAACTCTTTAAATGCATTTATTTCCCCCGCCCCAGCAACGCGCTAGAAAAGGGCGGGGAGGGAGGGGGCAACTGAACACCCCTGCAAAAAAACTCACTGAAATTCGGAGCAGGAAAAGGCCTTTGCAAGGTCTCCAGGCAAGTGGGCTTTGAACTCTTCTTTCTAAGTCCAAGCAAAAGGACCTCCAGCCCCTCTCGCTCCCCAGGGTGCCGGCTCAGCAGCCCCGTGCGCACGGTGCTGCACAGATGCCACCGTGCACGTGGCATCCGTATCCGGGGAAGCTCACGCAGCAGGGACCCAGCGGGTGCCAAGCCCACAGGGACAGCAGTGGGTCAGGGGCCGGCCGGCCGGCCCCACGGAAGGCAAAGCCCTGCCGGGGTGCGGAGGGAGGCTCTCTGCCCCCATGGAATTAGGCAAAGCGATGGGGTGAAGGCTGAGCGACTGGGACGAAGGGAGTGGGGTGCAGGATGGGAACCGTCCCCTCCCCAGCGCAGGGTGCGGTGGCCGCCCTCCGCTCGGGGCAACCCGGCCAGCCCTTCTCTGCAGCTGACATCTCCCCGAGACCAAAACCGGAGGGTGTGAGCAGGAGAAAAATGGGGTGGGGAAGGCAAGTTTCAGGGCTGGGGATTTCTCTGCCTCCTAGGAAGGGAGGTCTGGGCTCATCCCAAGGCTATCGGCACGGAGGAGGGTAGCTCTGTCCCCGGCAGCCCTCACTGACACCCGGCAGCCCTCACCGACACCCCCAAGGTCCCTGCAGCATCACAGGGCTGCGGGTCGGCTTTTTCCCCGGCCCTTTCAAGGTACGTTTGGCCCAACTTCTGTTTGTGCCCAGACACGCCGCCGATGGGAAAACGGGTGGCTGGTATGAACCACAAACACCGACTCCCTTTCCAGCCCTGACAGATGCACAACGTAACGCAAAATATACATTTTTTATATATATATATGAGAAATATATTTTTATATATTATATATATTTTAATATACATGAGATTTGTAGGGGTTTTGTGTATATATATATATACATACTCCAAAAACCTCCCCAAAACCAGCTCAAACCCATTTTCTTCTCTAGCTTTTGAAGGCAACTTTGTGCTGGGCTGCAGGAAGGAGGAATGACCCATCACGGGTGAGCACCGACATTCCACCCTTTGGGGCTCGTGATGCAGCTCGGAGCACGGCTGCCGAGGTCGCACGCGTCCCTGAGCCCGACTCTTTGTGCTGAGGTTTCATAAGCGCGCACGTGCACAATGCCGTACCGCAGAAGATCTTTCAGAACCCTTCCAGCTCTACCGCCTGTCAGGGAAATGTCTAAATATTTCTATTTTCCCCAAATACTTTTTTCATCAGAATTGGAAAGGGGGGGGGGGGGGGATGATCAAAAAAAACTCATGAAAACACTGAAATCCACATTAGGGTTTGAACCAAAGCAGCATCTCGTAATTGGGAGGAGGATGCACCCTCAGGCACCCCGAGGGACAGAGCCGCACGCCTCTCTCGGGGCTTTGCTGGGTTGCAGCATACCATAAAGCCATTTCCATCCTATTGATGGGAGGTGAAGCACGTGGAGTCCCAGGGGGACGATTTCTCCTGCTATCTCCTGAGGATATCCACCGCCAGCGAAGAAACAGGGACCAGAGCGGAGCCTGGCTCTACTTGTGTCCCAGATAACGCTGTCACCCCCACAGAAACCAGGCTCGTCCCGGCAAGCTCAGCAGAGAGGCCAAAGGGTGAAGGA
This sequence comes from Gymnogyps californianus, assembly GCF_018139145.2. Classification (NCBI taxonomy): domain Eukaryota; kingdom Metazoa; phylum Chordata; class Aves; order Accipitriformes; family Cathartidae; genus Gymnogyps; species Gymnogyps californianus. Next base: position 739,143 of record NC_059499.1, on the reverse strand, counting down.
GATATGTCAGAGCCTCCCTCCTGCTGTTAAAAGCAGGACTGTGACGCCCAGGAGGGACGAGTGTCCAGGAGACCTTCCCCGCCTGGCCCCGGCTCTGCTCTCCATCACTCACAACCAGCCGCCGGGAGCTGCGGCAAAACCTCACAAGTGCAAAATCAGGAGGGGAGGGGGGGGGGAAAGAAATTAAAATAAAAATTAAAAAAATAAAATAAAATGAAAAATTTTAAAATTTTAAAAAATCTCCATGACCTACAAGGGTGCTTGGGTTAACTTGGGGCTTGTTTTCCAGCATGTCGCCTTCAAGGCTGGATGGTTTGTGGTGGGGAAGGGCACGGAAGCTGGTTGCCCCGCAGCCCGGTGCGAATTGAGCGGCTGGGGCTGAGCCCCATCGCTGCGAGGATGCGGCGCAGCAGCACCCAGGGGCTGAGCATCGCCCCTGGGTCGCTGCTCATGAGGTCCCTTGCTCCCGCTCCAGCCGGCCCGCCACCAACGCTGCCGCCTCTCCCGGGGGGCGGGGGGGGGGGCTGCGCGAGTCCCCTGACCGAGCTTGGCAAGACAACGCTTATCTTTCCAAGAGGGTCATTTCCAGAGGCCAAAATATGACCCGGCAGCCAAACCGCAGCTTCCCCTTCCAGCAGCACCAGAGTCAGCATCATGTGCCTCGGGTGGGCGATGCTGTGCTCCCTCCCTCCGCTTTCCTTTTTCATGTGCAAGAATTTAAAAAAAAAAAAAAAAAAAAGAGGCAAGGAAGGAAAAAAAAAGCGCAAGGAGCCTGACCTCACGGAGCCATGCAAATTCAAGCTAGGGCCAGCTTCAGAGAGGCAAAGACCAGCAAAATCTGCTCCAGCGGCAGTCAAGGCTAATTAAATAGCAAATGCCTCCATTCCCAAAGGATTCGGCACTTTCTAGCTGCTGCTGACCTGCGACGCGACCTTGGGCTGCAGCCGACCGCTGTTACCTCTCTCACGGTGGCTCAGCGCCCCAAAACCCAGGGTAAAGCTTGCTGCTGCGGGTACCCTGTTTTGCACGACCGTCTGCGTGCTCCCATCGGCTCAGCCGGGGACCGCTGGGTGCCACGGGGCGCATCCCAGGGGTGGCTCGCCCCGTGCTCTCCCCCGGCCACGCTGCCTTCCTGCAGCTTCCCCTGTCCTAAAGTCAAAGTCACTCATGCAGAAAGTACCTGCTGGCTCTGAACATCTCCGGGCACGAGGGACTAATCCTGTTTTACAGATTAAGGAAGCATCTTGCCACGTGATGGGTTGGAAATAGCACCCGACTCCCTTCCCCGCTCCAACCCACGGCCATCCCGACCGCTCCCCACTGCCTTGCCGAGGCCAGGACCCCCGTTTGATCGTGTGAGCCCTAATTCCAAGATTTCGTTCCTCCCATTCCCTGGGTTCAAGGCTCGGTTTCTCCTGGTCAATCCCAGGGACAACCTGCCACCTCCCTCCCCACTCCCTCTTTCCCAGCGCCCGGTCTCTCCCTGCCAGCACCAGGCACCCGCTGCACACCCACCTCCGCTCCCTAATCCCCCCTAATCCTCATTTCTGCCTCCGTGTCGGAAAGCCCTTATCGAGCTCCCTTGTCTAACTCGGGAGCAGAGATAACTCGCTATCTCCCACCCCAATCTCTTCCATAGTCTATTTTATTCCTGCCCAGAGTTGATTTCCCTCACCTAATTGCCCGGAAAGCTCTTTTCCCTTCCTCTAATCAGTCTGGAGCAGACTTTCTCTAGATAATTGTGCCGAGACCTGATCACCCTTCTCATCTCCGTCTCTCCAACACTCTCATTTCTTCACTAAACTCATCTGCTGGAGCTGCGTTCCTTGGTCTAATTATTTCAAGGCTCCGTTGAGTTACTTAATTGCTTGCTCGTCTGGCACCCGTATCTGAAAGCTCCCAGAGCATCTGGGACAGGACTCGGGTCTGAGTTACCCTGGTATAACTGCGTTTCCAGTGAATAAACTTGCTCCGGGTGTGCGACGGCGTCAGCCCAGAGCAAAACCTGCTTTAAAAAAAGAAATCCTCTGCAATGAAGAACTTGCTGCTTCGCTTGGTCGGAGGAGCAAGACCTCCTTCGTGAGAGGAGCAGCAGCCTGGAGATGCTTCGCTGCATCCCACGACGAGTTGCACGGGGCTCACACTAGCCACAGCCAACAATAAACTCATCTTTAGGCCAGGCTGTGAATTTACCCATGCTAACGTCAAGCTGAAATAGTCCATTAAACTCAGCCTGGTGGCCCAGGTCCCCACAGCCCTCAGAGAATCCAGCTCAGATCGTTTTCCTCTCATCCCATCCCATCCCATCCCATCCCATCCCTGCAGCTCCACCAGCCCCATGGTAGGAGCCATAGGGGTTGGTTTTACCAGCTCCGCTCCCCTACTCTCATTATCGCCCAGCCTTGTCCTCTTTCCCAGGCTAATTGATCCACTGTTTTGTTTTCTTATCAAATTGCTCTCAGCCTCTGATGCTCCTTTAATCAATTCTCAGCCCTATCTGTACCAAGGACCGCTGGGAGACCTTTCTTTGCAGCCACCACTGTATCTAATCACTCGGGGACTTTACCTAATTGGTGTAAAACCTGATTTCTTTCTCTAATCGCTCCGAGGCCCTGATTCACTTATCTAATCGCTCCAAAGCCCAGGCCTTGCACACCTCTCTCCGGAGCTCCGGCATATCCTCCTCCATAGGTTTTTTTCCCCCCCCGTAGGTGGCTCGGCTCTCTTGACTCCCTAATCCCTCGCCTGCTTGATCTCTTTAACTAATCCAGCCAAGATTTGGCACCCTTGCTCGGCTGCTCCCCTAACCCAGTGCCGGGAGGAGTAAACCCACCGCGGCGTGATTTTCTCCGTCTTTCCCCCCGCAGCAAAGCACAAACCTGCTGCGGTTGGGGTTTTTGCCCGCTCCTCCCCTCCGACGGTCCCCTGGGAAGGGCGATGCCCATCCCCAGCACCCGGTCCCCTCGGGCTGCGATGGCCACCCCGGTGATGAAGGTGCAGGCGTGTCTTGCAGCCCCCCCAAAGGTCATCCTCCTGCCAAAGGAATCTCCCCTCTCTGCCGGGACAGGGTGCGCCGGCTCAACCAGTTCCCACTCTGCTGCACCCACTGGGCTGGGCACGGGGAGGGGACAGCGATGGGACGGAGGTGAACGGCAGCCCAGAATTTGCCGCCTCGCAGGCAAGGGGGTTTGCAACGCCGCTTCCATGGCGTTCGGCTGCGTCGGCCCTTGTACCAAAAGGGACCCGATGTCGCCGTCGCGGGCTGGAGCACAGCTCGCCCAAGCCCTTTCTTTCCTCCTGGTGAGTCACGTCCGCTGATTCAAGCGAAAGAAGTTGACGGGGCGGGGAGGGGGGGGAAACATTCACGAGCACCAGCCTGGAAGGATCCCAAGGCTGAGGACAGGGTGGCAGGAGCAGAGGGGAGATTGATTTTTTTTTTTTTTCCCCTGGAGTTTCACAGGAGGAGAGCGAGTCCTGTCCCGCCGTGGCTCGCAGCATGCCGCTCGCCAAGCCCCGGAGCACACAGCCCAGCAGGTCGAGCGGAGGGGCCAGGAGTGCCCAAATCCTGCCTCCCTGCTCCAGCAAGCCTTCACGCTCTCCCCTCAGAGACGGGGCAGACCCCAAACCTTCCCTGACCTTGTGCCTGTTGCTCCGGTCCCCTCCAGCCAACGGTTTCAGGCCCCGGAGCTCATTCTTTCCCCTGGAGCATCCGTGCTGAGCAAAAGCTTCCCCTTCCCATGGCTGACGAGGCCACGGCCCCCCAGCCCACGCCGGCTCAGCGGCACAAGGTCGCTCCTGCCTCGCCCTCGGCAGGAGCCGTGCGGGGTGACTCACGGCTGGCTCCCGTTTCTGCTCAGCCCCACGTGGGGAGTTTTTTGGGGCGGAAAGTGCTGCCCCCCCCCCCCGCCATCCTGGGAGTCGGATGCGGCTTCAAGTCCCAGCTCCAACCTCTTATCGCTTCAGTTTTCCTTGCTCCCTGAGACCTGGGCTTGGGCTGAAGCTGCACCCAGAGATGCTGTGATGGAAAGCGTACACCGAGGAGGGGATGGGGCTACGCGGGGCTGGAAGCAAAGGAAATGGGAATTGGGTCTCACCTGGTAGCTACAGCAAGGATGCAAGAGCGCTGGGGCCTGATCCTTGCTCTCTCCATTTGGAAGAGGGAACAGGGCAAGGGATTTTTCAGACCCTTATCCAAGCAAAGTGGTGTTTCCCCCCGCCCTGCCACAGCCCCTGGGGTTTTTATTCCCCACCCCGAGATGGCTCCAGGTGCCACCAAAGCCCCCCTGTTCCTAGGGCAGGGGGATGCAGCGGAGGCAGGCGGATACCCAGCCCCTTCCCGGGTCCCTGCCCTCCACGCGGGGCTGGGAGCATGTTCCCAGAACCGAGCAGTGGGAATTTGGTGTGTTTATTTGCAATCCAGCGCTGACCCTGGGACTGGGAGGAGAATGAGTCAGCTTACAGTTCAGGGCAGGATTCCTCATCAGGCCTCTCCTTTCAGTTAAAACAAGCGCCATTTGGAGATGCGGCAATCAAATCATTTAATTAAATTGGCACTTCTAACCAGCGACAGGCTACAACCTTTCCACGCTGACACTTCTTGTGCAAAGCGGGATGGAAAGCAACAGAGCCCCCAAACCATTGGTTTGCAGGGATAACTACCAAAGCACTGGGGTCTGCAGGCTCCTGGAGGACCGTGCCCACGTCCCCGAGGAGCTCAGTTCTCCTGCTGCAGCCCCCGAAGAGTTAACACCCATCGCTGGTGCTGCTTTGGCTGCACAGAGTGGTTCCTGGCCCCCAGGGGCAAAGTCTTCACCCAGCCCCTGATTGCTCTGCCCTGGGGATGCCGAGGGGCACACGCTGCTCCTGCTCTGACGACGTGGATGTCAGCACAGCTCCCGGGGGCTGCGGGAGGGAGCGAGGGACTCTGGGAGCATCGCCATCCTCCCCGAGCTCGCTCTTAGCCCCTCTCCTCTCCTCGACCATGCTCCTCTGCCCCGGTCATCCCAGCCCCAACCTGCCCCTCGGGAGCCTGGCTCCATCCCTCGCTGCCTGCACAGGCAGCAGTCACCTCCACCCCACGCTGCCCAGCCTGCAAAGCAGGAGACGAAGCCACGGGAGATAGAAAGCAATTTAACCCTGCCTGCATTGGGCCACGGTTTGGTGCACCGATATAAGAGGAATGACACCTGTCCTGGATGGATATGGGTGCACCCACACACGGCATTACCCGACGCCCTCGCAGCCCCTCCTGCGAGCTGTGCACGGTGCTGCACAGCAGCAGCCACCCCTCCACCGTACTGCTGGTTTGCTCCCTTTTTTCTGGACAAGAAGGAAGGGGATGAGCCCAGATACCCCCCGGGCACCCCAGGGAACAGCCGAGCTGGCTGCTTTCCCCCGTGGGTAAGGATAACCCTCAGATCTTTAAGCCACCTTTCTTTGCTCATCTCAGATCCAGTCCTCTCAGAGGACGCCACGGCCCAGGGGTGCAAAGCAAGCGCCCGTCCCAGGCTCACCCAGGAGGGAAGCAGCTGAGCTGGGTGCAAACGTCACCCCATAAATCCCCCTTGCCCCAAAGCCCCCCATCCCCACTGAGGGCTGCTACCAGGCCAGCAAGCTTTGCCTTGCCGAGCCGAGCCCCGGCTCCTCGCCACCCAGCGCTGGTACCCGTGATGCTACAGCCTGGCATGCCTTCCCGGGGTTGCCAAAGCAACCGCAGAAACACAACAAACAGCAACAACACACAGCAGACAGTCGGCAAACATTCCCCTCTTATTTTCTCCCCAGTTCGGTTTGTGCTTTTTCCCCTCTCCCACGAGGAAGCTGCTACCATCGGAAGGGAACAACAATATTATTCTTAAGCGAACCAAGCCTGCGCCATCCCAGCAGGAGCCGCGTTGCAAAGCTCCCGGCGCTGCCGGGAAGGCGGTTGCTTCTGGGGAGGAGCCCGGCAAACCCGTGCTGAACCCCGAGTCCGACACGGGGAGGCTTGAGCCGCTCACCTACCTCCTCGGTGCTGCAGGCGAGGTCTTCGTGTGCTGAGTAATCGGGGCTGTGCCGAAGCCAGGTTGGCCAAGTAAGGTGAATCCCTCCTCCTGGGCAGCCGCGGTGCCTTCCCGAGCTGTTGGGATGTCCTGACCTCGGCACTGGGACACAGCCGGTACGGCCCAGTCCTGCTGACTTTTACATCAGCCTCTATCCAACAGTGTGTTTTTGGGGGGGCATCCAGGACTCAGCACCCTTTAGCACAGGGCAGGGAGTACGTGAGCATCCTCAAGGCTGAAGCAGGAGCAGGCAGAGGATGCGGATACGGCCGGGTACAGCCGTGGAGGGGTCCCGGGTGCACGGACACCTCGGGGCTCGCCGAGGCAGCGCCGCAGCCCGAGCCCTGCAGCCGCGTTAGCGAGAGGGATTAGCGGGCGCAGCGTGGGGCACGGGCTTTCAAAACGGGATTAGCATCGCTGCAGCACGTGACGCCGGGGGAGAGCAGCTCTCCGGGAGCGTTGCCTTCGAGCCAGCCTGCCCAGCACCAAGCACCCCCAGCACCCACTCCACCGCGCCAGGCAGCCCCCGAGCTGGTGGGATCAGGACTCTCAGCGGCAGCTTTCTGAGCCCAATTTAACAACTTTTCATCTTTTGGGGGTTTGTGGGTTCCTGCAAACATACGGGAGTAGATAGAGGATGCTCCCAGGACAGCGAGCTCCCAGCCATGAACCTTCCTGCACTCCTCCATCCTATCTCACCTCTCCCTCCCAAAATCTGGGCAATCCCAGACCCAGCAGCCCCTTTCCCACCCCGGAGCAGGGCAGCAGCCCCAGGGTGGCTCTGGTGGCACCTATCCCCACCGATTAGACCTGGCAGCTGCCTCCCATCTCCTTAACTCCTGCAGACGCCGAGTGCCATGGGCTGCAGGGGTTATATCCGATGCCCTGAGACAGCCTGCTTAGATGTGAAATACTTAACGCATATCCTGTACCCCACACCATTTTTCTCTCCCTCTCGCACACACATATATACACATGCATATACTTATACGCATACTTCTGTTAACTCCCTCTCATGCCCTTTTTTCCTCTTTTTTTTTTTTAAAGCCCACCCATCTGGCAGCTCATTTATGCTCCAGGAGGCAATTATGGCAGTAAGTAACGAGGGAGAGGGAACAGGGCTGGAGGAAGCAGGGCCGGTATTGCTAAGGGGCTGCATGGCAACTGGGGACGTGGGGCATTCGCCAGCACCCTCCGGCGCAGCGTGGCACAGCCGCCGGCTCCTCTGCGGAGCTGGGGATGCCGGATCGCAGCCGGGTGCGAGAGTGCAGACCTGGGAGGTTAGCGAGGGGACTCACTGCAAGCATGATGTATGCAGCCATGCAGGGAGCGCACGTGGCCCCAGGTGCTGGACAGTGCATGGGTGCAAGGCGCTGGGCAGTGTATGGGTGCAAGGTGCTGCACGGGACCCGCTGGAGCTGGACTAGGTGAAATATGAGCCTCAGGGGGAGCCCAAATCTCTCCCTTTCTCCCCATCCCCAAAAACACCTTTCAGGATGGTTTTAGCAACAGGTTGGGGACTGAAACCTGACTTTCCTCCCTGTCCTCTTTCAAGTTGGCTGTCCCAGCCTGGGCAAGCACCACGCAGCCCCCAGCACGCCCAGTGCCCCGGGAAAGCCCACAGGGCAGAGGAGAGGCCAAGGGCCGTGCGTACGGGGACAAGTCCCCTTCACCGACGTGCCTCGGCCTCGCTAACGATGTCCCAGATTTGGACTGCACACCCTGGGATCAGCGCGACCGATCCGTCCCTCCAGCCGGGGCTACGCCACGTGTGTTTGCAGCACGGTCACATCCAGGACCCCGCAGCGGGAGGCTGCTGGTACCCATGATGCTACAAGGTGCTCGGAGCACCCATAGTGCGCCCGCACAGCACCCATGGCCGGTGCCTGGGCTCCCATCAGCCATGGCCACGCTGCTTTCCCCCAGCTTGCAATGACATCTAGTGGAGCTGCCTTGGGAAATCGCTCAGCCCGAGCGAGCCGACAGGCCTCCTTCGGCATTTCCAGGGCTGAATTTTCCCCTCCAACCTCCTCTTCAAAGTACGTGGGCAGGAGGCAAGAGCCAGCAGCCGATCTCCGAGTCGTGGCTGGTCACCGCACAGCTTTCCGGGAGCCAAAAAAATCACCGCGACATCCACAGCAACACCAAGTCCCCTCCAGCCTCTGCTGAGCCTGATGCAAGGTATGTGCTTAACGAAGAGCTGGGGCTTATTATCATTATGCAGAGCCTTTTATGTCAGGCTCCCCCCCCTCCATCCCCCAAACATCACAAATAAATGCTTTCAGGGTGTCAAATGCTGTTCCTGCAAAGCCAACGGCTGCTGTAGGAGGTGGCTGGTGGCAAACAAACAGCACTGAGCCACAGCCGGACAAGCACCGGTTCTTCTTCCTCTGAAGGCAAGGGAGAAAAAAAATAAAATATGGTAACTAGAAGGAAAAAAAAAAATGTGGTAATGGGTAACATGCACCAGCAACTCCCAGGGATCATGTCCCTGCTGATGGTGCAGCACCTAACAGGTTAACTGGTTTAAAACTGGAAGAGTGCTGCAGCTTGATCCCGATTCATTCCTTTAGAGATATAATCATAGTCTTTACGAGATGTAATCATAGTATTTATTTAAGAATTAAGTGTGTCTGAAAGTGGCCTAAATTCCCGTGCAAGAGCTGAGTCGGTGCCTCGGCGTCTGACTCAGAGCTGCTTCAAGGGAGCAACGATTCCCATCGCCGTAAGCCGAGGGGGCACCTTGCTTTGGGGACGGGGTGCTGTAGGAAATGGCACAAGCCTGAAAGCACCCAGTAAGTGCGAGGAGAGGCAGGTGAGGACCACAGAGCTGGCTTAAGGAGAAATGAGCATCCAGAGGAATTCTGTATTTTCTTATACATTTTTATTTAGAGTAAATGAGCAAAGGCAGCACAGCTGGGAGGCAGCACACACGGTGGAGGGGTAAACGCTGTTGCAGCTTTTATATGACAGAAGGGAAAGAAAAAGTACATAAAAACCTCACAAACAAACATCACTTTCCAAAGACAAGACAGACAGATGCCCTAGATGCCAAAATATCAGGGTACCTTTGAGCCGCCTCAAGGTGCTAAGGCGGTTCTCGAAGCAGCGATGGAGATTCCCATTCAGGTCCCCCAAAAAAGCTCCTTTGCGGCCAAAAAAAAGCTTCTTTGCGGAGGTTTGGGACCTGCTGCTCCTCTGCCTGAAGGAGACAGGGCTAGGAGGAGGCTTGGGACCGTTACCAGCTCCTTTCCCATCACATGGAAGGAGCTTACATGGAGGAGAAAGTGCTTTAAAAGCAGCCGTGGCCAAACACGGTCATTATACCATACTTTAAAACTAATTAAGCACCAGAGCAAATCAACAGGGAACAGAGCAGCCACGATCCTGGCTGAGACAGGGGCTTGGGGTTGCTCCACACCAGCTGCCAGGCAGCAACGTGGTCCGGAGGAGAGGAGAGGTCCCTGCTCCGGTCCCCCGAGGCATCCCCGGGATAGCAGTGGCTCTGGGCCACCCTCCTCTATTTCTGCCCCCAGCCTGGCAGAATTTATTAAGATTTTAAATTTATTTTTAAAAAATGAAATTCTCCTATCGCACCTTGATTTACTAGAGAACAGCTCATGGGTGTCTTCACAAGCCGTTATTGCCTCTATATTCTCCCTCTCTCGCTACCCCCATATAAAGTCTAATTCTGACATTTCCCCATCTTTAGTGGGAGGAAGAAAAAATATATATATTAAAATACCTTTATTTCAGCACTAAAAACCATGTGTAGTGTCCAGAAATCCATAGTATCCTTGAGCAGCCGGCTGCTAGCAACACGGGAACTAAACAGCCAAAATACCCACAAAAACTAGATTTTAAAAGCTACGCGCGCTGCAAAAGCTGCGGCAGCCGCATCCTTCCCGCGGGGAGGGTCGGGTACCGGCTCACACCGGTGCAAGCCACAGGAGCCGGGGGGGCTCCCAGCCGGCCTCCGGCCAACACCAATGTCGGGTTGCCCGGGTGCCGTTGGCTGCGGATGCTCAAGCGCGCTGCATCCGGGCAGGAAAGCTTCATTGGAAGCAGCAGCTTTCCCCGCCATGGGGACATGCTGCCCCAGGACCACCGACCCCGAGGTTTCTCTTTGGCAGGTTAGCATCACCCCTCGCCCCCCGTAGCCCCCCTCCACCCCCCCGTTACTTCTTGAAGAACTTCTTGTTGAGGAGGAAAATGAGCAGGTTGACGTTGACCTTGGCCTTATCGAACATCTTCATGACGGCTACGCCCTCGTATTGCAGCTGCAGCAGGTCCTGCGGGAGAGATGACCGTCACCACCGCGAGATGACCGTCACCACCGCCAGCCGCCCCCACATCCAGCCAGGGGAGGGGGCTGTCCCACCCTCGGCACCCACCTGCAGCATCCCCCACGGGAGAGGGGAGCCAGCACGGAGCTGGGTTTGCATCAGGACACGTAGCAGGGAGATGCACAGCGAGGCTATTCCCAGTTGGGGCAGGGCTCCCTATGGGCTCCGAGTCCCCCCCAAAACCAGCCGGGTGTGGGGACACCATCCACCCCCTGCACCCCCAGGCTGCCCTGGCAGCCCCAGGATGGGCTCCCCACCTGGTAGTGCAGCTGAAAGCGCTCCATGTCGATCCCCATGAATTTGGCTTTCACCTGGAACCTTCCCGATTCCTCGCAGGGAATGATGTCGAAAATCACGTTCCGGAACCTGAAGGAAAGGAGCCGCTCACGGCTTTAACGCAACTGAGGAGCGGATCACCCACCCAGCGCAACCCCCTCGGCACACACGAGGCCAGACCCACAGCCCAAAAACCCTCCTTAAATCCCAACTCTCCCGTGCTTTCCTGGTAATACCCGAAACAATTCACCCCATCCTTGGGGGGGACAACGGTGGGCCCACGTGCACCCTCTTCCCGGGCTATTTTCCTCTACCTGCCCAAGCTTTGCGCTGCAAAAGCTCATCCCACGGACCAGGGGCTACGTACTGGCTGAGCGGCAAGTCCTCGATCTCCAGCAGCACCCCCTTCTCGAACAGCCGGGCCGCCGTGTAGTGCAGCGACTGCAGCTTCTTGTTCTTCCCACTGACCCTTGAAGAGAAGGAACCACGTGCTCAGAGCTGGACTCCAGCCACACGTGACCCCTCGGACCCCCAACATCTCCAGGACTCACAACATCCAGATAGCAATGAAAAAAAAAAAAGATATATTTTTTTTTTAAATTATTGTTTTTTTGTAAGGAAACGTACTTGTTGCTGGCTGCCAGGTTGTCGAGGCAGGTCTTGATGTACTGGTTGTAATAATCAATTTGCTCCTCGTAAAACAAGGTCTTGGCGTTGAGGCCCTGCAGGGTCTGTCTCAGCTTCAGGAGCTCCCCTTTGCGGTGCTGCCGGTAACGCCTCTGGTTGCGGATGTCCTGGAGGAAACGAAGCCGTACAAGAAAGCTGACATAACTTTATCGAAGCACCAGAGCGGGATCTCAGGCGGGTTTAGAGAGGTGACCTCCTGAGGCAGTCTCTCCCCCCCCAGCACACCTTGGCCAGCTCGTCGATGAGCTCCTGGTACTGATGGGCAGAGTCCACGAGCCCCAGGCTCTCCAAGCGCCGCAGGTTGCGGATGATCTTACGCTTCTTCTCCTCCATGGAGAGCCGGTTGTTAGCAGCCAGGGAGCGGTTGCGTTGCAGCTTGGCAGGGGTCTGGGCATCCCGCAGCGCTCGCCTGTGCATGAGATGGTCGTGGGAGGCTTCCTGGGGACGAGAAGGGAGTGAGCCTGGCGCACGGCCGGAATGGGACATGAGGAGATGGAGCAATCAAACCCCCTCACGCACGCGCTTTGATGCGAGTCTCTCCTGGCCCAAAACATGTGCTTTCTCTGAAAAACAGAGCCCAGCCACTGCTAGAGCACAAAGGCAGTGGCCGAGCCTTCGAGAGGAGCAGGGCAGCTTTTTGCTGAGGGCTTGTTTGCCGTTTCCCCAAGAAGCTTTTTAGCTCATCCCCAGCAGCAGCCTCACGCATCCCACCTCATGCTCCGAGGCCGCTGTCCACAGGATCTCCAGGAGGGAATCGCCTGGCTGGGACTGGATCACGTCCACCAGCATCTGCTTGGTGCTAGAGACCAGAGGGAGAGGTCAGGCATCCGCTCCGGACCATCACCCTCCTTCACCAAAGCAGCATGTTATTTAATTGCCCCCCAAGGGTTTCTTGCCTGCCTTGAGCATCCCAGCTGGCATCCCAAGCCCCAGCAAGCTCCCCGGAAGCCCGCAGAGCCCATCCTCACCTCAGCAACAAGCTCCTAGCGTCGCTCTCCTCGCTGCTGGCCGCCGGCACCAGCTTGCCGGTGAGGGTGAGGGAGATCTCCATTTTGCTGAGGTGGGAGAGCACCTGCTCGGCACTGCTGTCCGCCGGGTTGGCAACGCTCTCCCCTGCGAGGGCAGAGAGAGCCCGAGTAGCCACGTTGGGCTCAGGAGGGCTGGTTTCCCCATGCCCAAAGCAATCCAGCTAGAGCTTCATGGAAGAAAAGCATCCCCCATCTCCATCCTCCTCCTGCCGGGGTGGGTGGTGGACCCCAGAGCTCTACCTACCAACAAGGGACTGGACCGTAGGAAGCTCATCAAGATCTTCCAGAAGCTCGTGCAGGGGGTCTCCGTGGTGCGGCGCGATGGAGTCCTGGTGCTCGAGCAGGAGCTGGATGGTGCAAGGGAGAAGAGTCAGCAGCAGAGGCATGCAAAGAAAGAGGGAGCGAAGGCCGGGCAGGAACGACGCAATGCCCTTCGCACCCGAGAGGGGACTGCAAAGTTATGAGGTTCAGGGAAGGACAAGAAACAGAGAACCTGCAGAATCTGGATTATTTGCTTGCTTAAAAAGGGAGAAAGAAAAAAAGAGGGCCAGGAGGAGCTGTGCTGGTGGTGGGATACAGAGGATCGTGATGAAACACAGCAGAAAGCCCAGGAGGTGGGAGCAGAAGAAATGGAGCCTGCTTGTTTGCAGATGAGTTTTATGCCCTTACCTTGTGCGTGTTGATGAGTTCCCCCACTGTGATGTAGATGACCGGTTTGGCCACTGCCACCATCTCCGAGTACTCGTCCACGTTAAACCTCTCCTCTGGCTCAGGGACGCAGCAGGCAGCAGAGATGAACCTCCTACAGAGAAGGACTTCTTCGGTCAGCTCCAAAAACCCTACCACCGGCTCGTAGCCGCCCTCCCACCCCGACGCCATCCTGGTGCCCACCTGAACTTGTTGTGGGTCTCCTCCAGGTACTGGTTCACCCCGCAGAGATGCGCGTTCTCCCCATCAAGGTCTTGCGGGCGGCTGCGTGCTGCAGCACTTTGGCGATGGAGCCCAAGCTGCGGCGGTGGTCGGGATGCAGGGTCATCCCAGCTGAGATGTCCACGATGTCAAAGCCATCGGGGGCCACCACCGCCGGGTTCATGAAGCGGTAGTAGAGCAGGTTCCCCACGATCTAGGGCACAAGACAGGCTGGGTGTTGGGGAGCACACGGACTGGTGCCCAAGGAGGTGGTAGCTCAGCAGGGAAGGCTGTTTCATCCTTGCACTGCCCAGTGGGACCCTCCCGGAGGGGACAGCAGCGCAGAGAAGAGCCAACCGTTGGCATTTCCTTAGTGGCTCAAGGAAAATGTTGACTTAAAAACGCCTTCAAGTCAAGAGGACTTGACCTTCTGTGGAGGGATACTGGCCCTTCACATGCACACACGGTTGAACCCCACCAAGCTGCGCAGACGCCCCAGCCCCGGGTACCTTGTCGATCTCCTCCACTGAGGCCTTGGGGAATTTCTCAGCCAAGGATGTCCTCAGGATTTTGGCCACGTAGCGCATCCCATATCTGAGGAGAGGGCAGGGAGAGGGCTGTCAGCATGCAGGGCAGCACCAGGCTCGGCCACCCTGCCCCATCCCTACTACCCAGCACCCAAGAAGTAGCAAGCCCCCAGCCTTGGGGCGACGGAGGAGTCCAGAGGAGACGCTGGTGGCTGCAGCATCCCTCAGCTCCCTCCCCTACCCTGCTGTCAGCCCAGACATCCCTGGAAGAAGTCTTCATCCTCTGAGATTACCACAAAGCTCAGCCACTTCCTTGCAGACACCTCAACACCAGTAGTAAACTGCTCGGAAACGGAGTGGCAAGAAGAACCAGCCCAGCGGGGCGTTGCTGGAGGAGCAGGAGCAGCAGCGCCCGCTGATGTTTGGATTTCCCCTTGTTAACAGTGCAGTAACTCAGTCCTGCAGCAGCTGAGGGGCCAGGAAGCCTCCCCACCACCCAACCTCTCTTTCTAAGGCCTTGCTGAAGCTACCTTCAAGCCGACAGCGCTGCAGGGATGTGCGTACAAACCATCGAGATACATACGGGATCTTGTCTACAGAAGAGGTGATGGCAGAGACGAACTTGTCCGTCATCGCGAGGAGGTTGCGGATAGAAATATCCAGCCGCCTTTGGACCTCAGGGTGGCTGAGAGCCTGTTCAGGGCTGACCTCGTACGGCAGCTTGCTGTGAATGGAAGACAAGGTCCCCGTCACCATCCCAACGCCCGTCACCCTGTGGTCAGGCTAAGCCTCCTTGCCCAGGACCTGACCTTTTCTGCCCGCTCTGCGACTCGGTCTGGTTGATCCACGCCTTGTAGATGTCCACAGGGTTGGTGCGGATGCTGAGGGACTTGTCCTGCAGGATCTCCCGCACCGGGCCACCCAGGATCTGCCGCAGGGCATTCTGCCCACGCGCATTGCGGTAGAAGCTGACCACCAGCCGGATCACCGTGGGATTCCCCGTCAGGATGTCACGGACATGGTCCACCTTGGACCTGGAAAGAGACAGGATGGATGGGATGAAGGGGATGGACCAGTGTGTTTGTTCTCCAACGCAGGAGGCAGCAGCCAGAGGAGATAACTGCATCCAAGCTGATGCTCCTGGTCCAGCCTTTTCCCAGACCTGTCCCCGAACCGGGGCACCCACAGCCACCCACCTGATCTCCTCCTGCAGCGCTGCTTTGAAGAGCTGGAGCAGCAGGTAAGCCTCCCGTGGGTTGGACGCGTAGTTGTAAAGCGTAAAGATCACCGACTCCATGAACTTGGTGGACTTGTTCTGAGGCATCTGGAAGATCAGCCTGGCCAAGTACACAGGCTGTGTCTGCAGGGATGAGGAACGCCAAGCTAACCCCAAGTGCCGTGGGGCGGCGGGGGGGGGCCAGGGTCCCTGCACTGCTCCCCAGCTGTGGTGGACACAGCAGAGCCCCACCAGTCCCACCTGCAGCAGGTAGAAGAGATGCTGGTAGGCCTCCAGCTTCTGCCGCTTCTCCTTGCTGAGTGACTTCAGCCCCTTCTGCTTGTCTATGGACATCATTTCTGAGAGCTGCTCCTTGTTCTTCTTGGTCAGCTTCTTGCAGTGGGAGACCACCTCCTGGAGCCGCGCGGGCAAGGAGAGAGAAGCATCGGTGACTGCCGGCAAGCTCCGGCGTTCAGCCCAGCTTCTGGGGAAAGGGAGCCAGAGGCACCTCAGTGTTCCCCAACCCCTTCAACTGCTTTAAAAGCAAAGCGGAGAGGAGTTCAAGCTGTGATGCCAAGGAGGGGAGGACCAGCTCTGCGCTGGCTGAGCAGGCTGGGGCACTGCAGCAGAGCCGCATGAGGTGGCCGAGGTGTCCCCCCACCTGCAGCGTGATCCTGTTCTTGACCAGCAGCCCAATCTTGATGTCCATGAGGTCCAGGTCACTCTCCAGCTGCCGGCTGGCGCGGATCCTCTTCACCACCTCCTCCTGCAGCCGCAGCACCTCCGACTCCTCCCAGAAGTCGTGCTGGCTTTGCTCCAGCAAGTGGATGAAGCGCCGGACGATGCTCAGCGGCGGGCTCCTGGCGTGGACTGCGGCAAGGCATGGGGCCGCCCTGAACGCTCACAGGGAAGACCGAGCAGCCGCCCCCCACCGTGGACCCTCAGACCCCCAGCATCTCGCCAAGACACCCCATCCTCCTCCCCAAAAAAGCGTCTTCTTGGACACAGGACAAGATGGTGCCGCGCTCTGCAACACCTCCCCGGGAAGCCTTCGGGAGCAGAGGGGCAGCAAGAGCAGCCCCAGGGCGGCTCTAGCTGATGCCAAGGGACCACCAAGCCTCTGCCGCTCTCGTGCTTGCCACGGGGACGCTGGTGGCCAGCCTGCCACCGCCTCCCCACCGCGCAGAGCCAACGAGGGAGGAGGCAGAGTCCCCTTCCCAATTAATTATAGCCACTTCAGAGCAGAGACGAGCAGGCACTTACCCAGCATCCTGTAATCCCCACGGGCCTTGTTAGCTCGCACAAAAGCCTGGATTTTAATTACAGCTTTAATCTGCCAAGACAAACAAGGGGGTGGGGGATGTTTCCCCCCAGCATCCCTGAAACACGTGGGGAGCGGAGGAGAGCTGGCCGGGCACTCGGCTGCCTGCTCTGCCGGAATCTGCCGATGCCCGGGACGAGGGTCTCCACAACCCAGGAGGGATTTCAGGATTTCACCCTCCTTAGCGGACGTTTCCCCTCCGCTTGCTGTATTTCACAGGCTGCAGCAACTCCAGAGGCACAGCTTTGCTTCCCGCAGCCGATACACCCCTTTCCCCCCAAAATTTCCTTCCCCTCTAACGGGCATCTTGAAGTCCTTGTTGGTTTTTGATGGAACTGGAATGGGTTTTTTTTCTCCCCTCACACTTTACAGAAGTTGATGGTTTGGCTTCCAGACCCACCAGGCACCTTCTCCTTCCCATCCGTCCCCGTGCAAGGATGCACCAATTTCTCCCTCCAGCTACGCCGCGAGCGCTCGGGGGCAGCCGTCCGACCGCATGCTCGGGATCGTCCCCCTCCATCCCCACAGACGGTGACAAGCTCCCAGGAGCTGTTTTACTCCCCATCCCATCACTCACGTTCTGCCTGAAGTAGCGCAGCCTCTCCTGGTACTTTCTCCGAGCCCGCCACATCCTCACGCCCGCCTGGATCTGGGAGAGATGTTCGAGCAGTTGGATACTGGAAGGACTACGCTTGGCCAAAGCGGGTGGAAAGGAGGAAAACCGTGGGGATTTTTGCAAGACATTCTCCCCCAGCCCGAGCTCCCCCCAGCCCCTCACACGCTGCCCAGCCATGCCCTGGTCTAGCTGCCTTATTCCACCCCCCGGGCTGCCTCTTTTACTGGGCAGGGGGTAAACGCCATGCTCATTGCCGAGCAAGCGGGCGGCAGTGCCCAATGTAGGAGCAAAGGGTGAAGGAAGAGTCTTCCAAACCTTTATTGCAGCGTCTGCGTTGGCTTGCAGGTAGCGCAGCCTCTCCAGGTAAGCTCTGCGCTGCTTGTACCCTCTCCAACAAGCCTGGGCGTGAGAAAAGACAACCAGCTACCGAGATCTGCGCAAGGTCACTGCGACATCTGGTTGGTTTTTTTCAGAGAGCACACAAGAAGAGAGGATAACACAGCATGGGGAAAAAGAGAGGAAACCAGCACCCAAAGCAGTTGCTGTGAGAAAAACAAGCCCCGTACCATCCTCTGCAGTACCTTGGGTGAGTCCTGGCTATTAAACGTGCAGAGCAGCAAGCCCGTGCTCCCCGGATCCGCCGGAGGATGCTGCAAGCAGCTACGCCCGTGGTTTGCATCCCCTCCCCACAGAGGTGGGACGGATTCTGGCTACATCACCTGGATCCTGATGGCAGCCGGCCGCTGCTCCCGCAGGATGTGCCGTCGTGCCGCGAACTCCCGGCGGACAAGGAAGCCCCGCAGCCGAGCCTGCAGCCTCACCACGAAGGCAACGTTGGACGTCCACAGGCATTCCCGGTCGTGGGCCGCAGTCACTCGGGTGACAACCGACTGTGGGGACACGATGCACCAGCTCAGCCCCAGCGATGCCGCCGGCACCCACCGAGCCCCATCCTCGCCGTACCTGGATCTCCTCCCGGCTCAGGTGCGTGGTGTTGAGGCCACCATCGCGCGGGCGCTGCCAGCTGCCCTCGAAGGTCTGCAGGCTCAGGTAGTACTCGGCACCGTCCGTCAGCCTGTGCCGGATCCAGCACGGCTTTGCGCTCCCTGCACCCCGAGACGGAGAGGTGCTGCTGGGGGGGTGCTGCTCCCCCCTGAATGGCTCGGGCAAGGGTGCACCCCAGGCTCCTGGGAGGGGGGGGGAAGTTTTTGCAGCCCCCAAGCTTTTTACCTGCTTGTCTTTTGGTGGCCATCAGAGCCGCGAGCTGCTCCTGGTACGCCGCGGCGCAGGCGCTCACCACGCCGCACAGGGCCACGTCGGGGTTGCGCAGCACCCGCAGGGTCTGCGCCGCCTTCCCCTCCTTGATGGCCTGGTTGATGGCGGCGGTGCCCAGAGCCACTGCGGGAGCAGAGGGGGCTCACGTGAACCCCTTCTCGCCTCACCCCCCCCCCAGCAGCACCCTGGCCGGTGGGGCCAGCACCCAGCACCCACGCCGGGGAGAGCACTCACTCCTCCTAACCGCCACCGTGTCCTGGTTGGCCCTGCAGACCCCTTCCTGGATCTCTTCCCACCAAAGCACAGCTCCATCATCCTCTGTGGCCTGCGAGAAAGGGGGAGATGGGGGGGGGGAAGATGGGGTCTAGTGAGCTGGACAGCCCCCTGAGAGCTTCAGCCGCGCTGGTCTTGCGCTACATCACCCCTCAAACACCTTCTGTTTTGCAGGGTGCTGCGCTGCCAAGGGGGATGCCGCACTGCCAAGGGGGATGCCATGCTGCCAAGGGGGGGGTACCGCATGGCCGGGGGGGGATGCCACCCCACCTGGGCTTTCAGCCTTCGCGCCCGGGCCAGGACGTCGTGGTAACGCCGAGCGGTCGGGAGGGTGACATCGGGCAGGGCGGCCGCCGGCAGCAGCAACGCCGCCAGCGTCTTCTCGGGGTCGCCTGCACCAGCGCCTCGTTGATCAGCCGGACAGCGAGGACTCCTGCACGAGAGGGAAGGGACACGCGGTTCAGCTCCCCCAATGCTCCCAGTGGAGTCGCAGCCCAGGGTAGTGTGAGGTTCTCTAGTGTCTCATTAGGGCTGGGCTCCCAGTACAACCTCCCTCCCGGAAAGTTTGCAGAACCCCCTGCTCGACCAAACCCCATGGGGGCAGGACTCACGGTCGTTTTCGCCTTGCACTGATGAATTGGTGTTGTTCACGCTGTCCTGGATGTCGTTCCAGCTCAGGAACTCGGCTCCCGCTTCCCTAGATTGGCTTTTCAGCTGCAGTAAGTCCTCAAAATACCTGCAGGAGAGACACAGGGCGACAGCTCGGTGTATTTTAAGCAGGAACAGCGCCTGCCCGAGCCAGCTGCCTTGCTTTTCAAAGGGGAAAAGGTAAGGCACGGGGCAGGAAGGCTGGTGAAACAAGCCCACGCAAAGCCCAGGCCCCCTGACCATCCCCTCCCACGGGATTGCTCCATACCACCGACCCCAAACACAGAGACCGACTCCTTACCGCTGCGCATTTGCATCCTCGACACCCGAGAGGCCCAGGGCAGAGCTGACCAGGCTGCTCCAGAGCCCATCGGGGTCCCCAGCATCCAAGGCTCGGTTAACCAGCGCCACGGCCGAAAGCATCTCCACAGCCACGAACAACTCCTCCTGCACCAGCTCACCCTGCATGGGGCAGGCAGAGACACTGACCCCCCCATACCCCATCCTCCAGCCCCAGCAGCACCCCCAGGCACAGGGGAAGCACCCCGACCCCCCCACCGCCGATGGGACCCAGAGCCCGTCCCCGGAGGAGCTCTCACCCGTGGGTGCTGGTGCTGCAGCAGGGCCAGCTGGCACTGGTACAGGGGGGCGGCGAGTGGGTACACATCGGGCAGCTGCGCTGCGGGATCCGTCAGCGCTTCCAACGTTTCAGCCGGCATCCCTCGACGGATGGCCGTGTTGATCCGGCTGACGGCCCGCAGCACTGAGGGAGAGAGCGGGGTGAGCTGGCACGGGTGGGTTGCAGGAGGCGGCCGTGCCCCATCTCCCCTGGGGCACTTGGCCAGGCTGCCAGCAGGGCCACCAGCTCCAGGGGATGCACCAGGCAAGCAAAGCCTGCCGCAAGCACCGGCGTCCACCCCAGCCACTCACTGGCTCGCTCCTCCTCGCCCTTCTTGTTTGCCGCAAGGATCCCTGCCTCCACCTCCTCCTGCTCCAGCAGGTCCACGTAGCCCAGCTCCTGCAGCGGGCAGAAAGAGGGGCTTCTGCTCTCACACCAGATCCTGCTTCCGCTGACGGAGCAGCCACGCTCAGGCTCCTTGCAGAAAGCTGCTGATCCACAGAGTGACCCCCCTGCCCGGGGGGGGGAACCCCCCTCCTCCTGGGGACCGCTGCAGTCCTGGGGTGCCACCCCAGCATGGGTACCCCGCGCCCGCAGGCTCCTGCCAGCCCCTACCAGTGCCTTCTGCTCCCGGTCCATGCCGAGCTGCTCCAAGTAGCGGTCGAGGTTGTCCCGCTGGAGACAGCGCAGGGCCAGGACGGGGTCCTGCAGCGCGTGGTACAACACCAGCGCGTCCTGTCTCTCCAGGGCATCGTCCACCTCCTCCAGAGCTCCGTGCACTAGGAGAGAGGCCAGTTTACACCCAGAGAAGGTGAGCAAGTAAATCATCCCACAGCTCCGGGGGGCAAAGGGAGCTACAGTTGAAGCCTGCATACCAATAATTTTAATTTCTCTTTGGAAATGCATACCCAGCCCTGCTCCCTGCCGGGTCTGAACAGACAGCTCCTTTCTGCTATGCCCACCACCCTGGGCAGGCCCTCCCCTGTGGCCTGGGGTACCAGGGTCCCACCGACAAGCTCTGGAGACCCCCCAGGGAGAGAAGCCACAGCTTTGCTCACCGTTCACTTTGTTGATGTTCCCTTGGATTTCAGCCTGGGTCAGACACCGGTCGTAGATGTCCTCTCCCTCGGGGATCACCTGCAGGTACTGGAGAGGAACTCCCCACCCTGAGGCTTACCACCCAAGCGCACCCCAACGGCACGCAGCAGGGGTCCCCTGCGGATGCCTGGCCTCATTTCCCAACCCCAAGCCCTGGATCAACCAGCCCCCCCAAAGAGGAATCATTTCCCCATCACTTCCCCCCCCCCCCCCCATCTTCTGATCAGCACAAGGGCTCCCAGGCTGTGTTTTACCCACCAAGCACGGGGACGGTCTCTGACCGAGATGGACCCCTCCAAGCTGGAAGCACCCACCAGCACAGCAGCGAAGGGGCTGCT